>NC_092209.1:6054039-6103124 GCF_043381705.1 Parasteatoda tepidariorum
ATTTACGTCGCACTAGAGCTGCACAATGGGCTATTGGCGACGGTCTGGGAAACATCCCTGAGGATGATCCGAAGACATGCCATCACAATTTTGATCCTCTGCAGAGGGGATGGCACCCCCGCTTCGGTATCCCGACGACCTGCACGCGAAGTTTAGCACTTTACGGTAAAACAGTTTAACGAGGACCCATGCCGCACACCCTTGGTCCCTACGCAGAATGATTCAAGTAGTCCCCCACCCGCACACTAACCGCAGCCAGTTACTTTGTTGATCTGCTGGTAACCGTGTCTTAACGGTCTTTGTTCTACCTCATTTTCAATTTTACTTAAGGGTGCTCCCTGGCCAAGCGGTATCACCCGTCAAACGCTGTGCTAGGCGTGGAGGTGGTGGGTTCGAATCCCGCCGTAGCCCAAGATGTATTCTGCATGATGTCCTTCTGTGAGTTGTCCTTCCACTTGACAAAAGGTACATAGACCTAAAAAAATTGAGCACACAAACCTGCAAATATATGTAATTTCAATAAAGCAATAAAAACTAAAAAGCTTTTAAGCCGTCTTTGTAATCATCACGCTAACCTGCATAGGTATGGGTAAAAAAAAAAGTATGAGTCCTCATTTAAAAAAAAAATCTTTTTGAAGAGTGCAGTGCGAAAGAAAGAAAGCGGAATATCTTGAATCATTTTTTATTAAATGATCAAATTTTCATGTACTAAGACTCAATCTTAATGGCTCGAAAGTTTAATCTTAAATATGTTAATTAATTCATTCAAATCGCCAATAATTGGCAAAGAAAAAAGAAAAAAATTGTGAGCAATCGGTCAAATAGTTCGCGTGAATCAAATTTTAAATATACCTCATAATAACTCAGAAACTATTCGATCGAATGGACTAAAATGTTTTCATTAAATCAAAAGTTATTCAGGGTTTTCCGTTTTTTTTCCTTCTTTTTTGCACATTGTTTTTTCTTAAATCAAAATTAATTAAAAAAACTTTTAATCAAAAATTCGGGGGTAACAACAAAAGAGTTTTCTCGTCAATAATCTTTCAGCTTTTCACTATTTTTAAGATTCATACAATCGCCACAAAAACTTCAATTAAAATATTTTTATCCTTTCACCACCTATTTTTTTATCTTTTAATCTTTACGTCTCGTAATTTAATTAATTTATAACAAGCCTACTAAGTACAATTGTAATAGATAAAACACTCAAATCTTTATTGCCTCATTCTTTCTTGACATTTTTTTTCTAGTAATTTTAGACTCTTATTAAGAATTTCCGCTTATCCTTAACACGAAGTTAACAAGAAATCTTATGTCTCCCAATCCCGGGGGAGTTCCTGGAATTTCTTCCTCGAATCCCGTAATCAAATAAATTGATAAAATTACCAAGAGACCAGTAATTCGATATGAAGAGCTATAATTACATTAGAGACTTCTTATTAACTGTGAACCGCGTCTGAATATTATCTTCGTCAAGATCAAATATCAGATTCGTCGTTTACAGATTCATAAAAATTCCACTTTTCTTTCTGTTCTTTTCCTTTTTTTTTGTTCTGCAGAAAAGAAGAGGCTTTATGAAATATTTTATTTGTTTATTTTTCTTTTCCTTTAATCACTTAACCTTTTCCTTTTTCCATTATTATCATTTTTTAAGCTCTTTCTCAATGTACCATGAAAGAGTAATGTACTCACCATTCTTTATTAGAAAGTCATATCGAGTTTTTCTAACCATCGTTGAACGGCAGACATAATGTTTTGGGCTTACGACTGCCAATCTTCAACTCTGTAGACATGTCATTTTGAACCCACTCCAGAAGACGAGGGAAATCCTGGATTAAGTATTGGGGAAAATGTGTCTTCGTGGGGGAACTTTTTGATGGAACGAACCCCTATTTGCGTTACATCGAGAGGAGAACCACGAATTTCTCCCAGAGATAGCCTGATGGCAAACCATGATCCGTCTACCTATGAGGATATTTCACGTCAGCATTGTGATTGGTGCGAGCCGAGTGCGGAATTCGTAACAACCAGCCATTGCTGGGATTCGAACCCGGGTTAAGTCGCTATCTTTGAGCTACTTATGTTTGGTTTAAAGATTTTGAAGTCAAATTTTTCAATTTTGCAGTTCTGTACATATATTGTAGTTTGTTTTGTAGTTTTGTACGTATTTCTTTAATGAAACTATTATATTCCATTCTACGCATGCATTACCATAAACGTTATAATTATTAAATATTTAATAAATATTGGAAAAATAATAACAAGTGCCATTTTACCAATGAAGGAAACCAGTCACACCACATTCATTGGGCAAGTAATACAAAGTTATAAAATGTTATAAGCATGATGTATAGTTATAAAATGTTACGTTGAAACTAACACAACCCCCCCCCCAAAAATACATTCAAACACAATATGATGTACAGTGCTCAAAATGAAAGACGGATCATCCTGAATAACTTCTGATCTAATGATCAGATCTTCATATTCTAGAACTCAATCTTAATGAGTTAACCTCAAATATTCAGTCAATATGCAATTAAAATTGGATTTCGCAAGAACTATTCGACCAATTTCGCTCAAATTTTGTATTTTGCCTTTTGAAGTGACATTCTTTAAAATAAGGTAAGAAAATGAATACCTTACGATTTTTTTTGATTATTATTAAATAAAATAATAATAAATAATTTCTTAAAGCTCTATTTTACATGGAACTATATCTTAGAATAAATAAATTTAATAATTGTGTGCAAAATTTTTTCAATTCGCTTAATAGCTCTTGAGATAGGGTGAAATGCGCAAAGGGTGAAAATAACATTAAGGGACCCAAACTTTGGATCGCTCTCCTGACTAAACTATTAGGACCCTGCTCTCCTGACTAAACTATTAGGACCCTATTTCGCAGGTTGTGACATTCCCCCCTTTATTTTGAGAGTTAAAAATCCAAATGGATTGAAAGCAACGTTTTTTTTTCAGAGAAAGTTTTTGTGTATTATTTTGTGTCTGTCTTAAAATATCGTCCACACTAATTAATTGGCGTAAATGAGGTGACTCCCCTCAAACCATTAAAATTCAAACCTAGAACGTGAAGATCCGATTATTGGATCAAAAGTTAGTCAGAACGGTCTGTTTACTTTTTTATTTTTTTTTCGCACTGAACAGTTTGACCATTTACAATAGGAAAAATGAATTAGATCATAATCTAATCATAGATTTATGGGATAAATGTTAAGTACCTATATCTAAATCCAACCCAAAAATGTAGAATGAAAACAGATGAAGGTAAAAAAAAAAAAAGAAGAAGGTTGCATAACAGTCTCCATGATGTCCTGTTGTGTTTCTTTAACTTTATTTATTTTCATTCGACATTTGTGGATTTCATTCAGATATAGGTATTTAAATTTTATGAATTACTTATTTCAAATCTTAAATTGTATTCTCAGAAAAATTTTGGGCGTATGCTGCATCGACACTATTCCGGGTTTCAATTGGACTTTAATTCATCTTTTTACTAATCATTTTAACAGCTTTTTATGTAATTTCAGATCTCTCAATATTAATTTTTTTGATTTTGTGCTATATCAATAACTAAGCAATGATTTTTTGTACTGTTTGAAAGAAAAACAACGAATTTTTAATTTTGATTTCGTACGTGCTGTTATTTTTTGGTACAAACCCCGAAAATTTGGGTTTATTGTTAAACATTAACAAGGTGCGCTTAGGGCTAAATACATTTTTTACAACGTGACTATCAAGCTTTTTAAATACACGTTTCGCTCTATGTCTATTTTCTTAAAATTGTGGTTTGTGCTATACGCGTTTTGTGCTACGTCCATTTCCTTAAACACGCGCTTTGTGCTGTACCCATTCTCTTAAATACGCCAATTGTGCTATGTCCACTTTCTTAAATAAGGGTTTTGTGCTATGTCTATTTCCTTAAATAAGCGTTTTGAGCTAAGTTCTAAACTGACAATCTTATTGCCTCCGATTTTAATGCTGTTTTGAAAAGGAAAAATGGACACAAAAATTTTTCTCACCCAACAATATTAAATTCTTATATCTTTAACTTAATTGAAATCTTTAACTTAATTGAAACTGACTAATTAAAAAATTTTTAGCGTTTATTCGATTTTTATCTCATCACCATCATGGCGCTACAGCCCTTGCAGAGTCCTGGCTTCATTATTTTCTGTGGTTCGACTTTTTCTTATAGCTGTGAAATTTAAGCGATTTCAAGTTCTCTTGTACCTGGTTCTAGGTCTTTATCTAGATCTTGACTTTCCTGATTTTCTATTTATTAATCTTTTAACTCTTCTATCTATACTTAGGATATATCCAAGCCATCGGATTATTTTTATTCTAATAGTTGATACTGTGATCCTATTAATATTAATTCCAAGTTTCCATATTATTATTAATTTTATTAAAATACTATCCGATTTCTAAATTAGCAATTCATTAAAATCTGGCTTCAGTAATAACAACGCTTAACGAAAATTTTAAACTTTTCTGCTACATTATTTAAAAACATGGTCAAAGTGGCAATCTCCCCTTTCGCAAATATATTCTTTTCTAAATTATATGGTTATTATTGGAATTCAATGAACAAAACTATTTGTCTTCGTCCCTAAGTATAATAATATCTAATAAAGAGATCCCAAACCTTTCCTCCGCTTAAACTGGAGAACATGTGTGAAAATTATCATGTGATGCTGAGAAAGATAGACCCCCCGATCAAAGTGGGAGGGGGTTGAAAAATAAAGATTTTTGAAGGAGTAATGAAAGGAATGTCGGCTGGATTTCTTTGTCTAGATAAGAGGGAACACCCTGATGTGATTTTGATGCCCTTCTAATGATGCCGGATGTAATGTAATTATACTACTAAGGATTCCATGCTGGCTTTCGTCTCAATTGATACTTTTGAAAAGCTCGATGAGTTTTAGTTATTATTTTTTCTCTCGTATAACCTCTAAATGTATATTTCAAAGCTTCTTTTAAAAGTTATATTTGATGTGATGTATCATGCCAGACGAACGAACACTTATTTTATGTTTTGGAGTTCATTTTAGCATTTTAATTGTCGAAATACGCCGTTTCTTCTTTCTAAGGAAATCAGCTTTTTACACTATGTCAATCAATGAAGAAACAGCTCTCAATTGAGAATTTTCGGCCAGTTAGAAAGCGTGGTGCGGAGAGCAGGAACTTGTTTTCCCAAACTAAACTGTGGTGGCGTAGTGCACATATGAATCGATATTCATCACACTATCAGGCTTTTCAGCCCAGAGTGGGTCAAGGCCTTCTGCTGAAGATCACTTCCAGGACAATTTTAACCTGTTCTCTTAGTAGTCTTTAACAACAATCACTCTAAATCTGATTCCACAGATTCGAGCCATAGTTGTTTTTGTTGGTAATCATGCACTTATGTGAATAAAAGATAGAAGAGGTAAGTATTGTTTACTTTTCCAGCGTGACCTAGTACTACCTAGTGTGACTTACTCAATGAATTGAAGCATTTACTAAAAATTTCAGATTGCCTTTTAAAATACGAGTTTATTATTAAATAAACATAATTAGTAAAAATAAGTGAATGCTTTTAACAAGACAGGTGAGTAGTGGAGAGAAACTTATTAAAAGTTATACATTAATAATTAAACGGCGCCATCTATTGACTTAAATAATAAACAGTGAATCATTGAGTTGGAGGATTAGTGATGAAATATCTATTTTATAACAGTTTTGGCCTTCGCTTCTATTTCGACTATCGAAGATCTTTGGCACAAAGACTTTTTTAATCGATTTTTTCATTTAATTGAATTCAAGAGCAGCTGGCGCTGACGTCATAAGGTCACATGTATGGCTCTTCTTCTTCTTGAAGTGCAAGTACCCAATTGCAAAAGGTTTAAAAAATTTGGATATCAATTTAAATATGTTTATAATAGAAAAAAATTTGTATAAGATAATATCATAGAATTCGTTAATATAAGATACCCCTTTTAAAGATGATAAGCCTTTCATTTGAAAGGATATTTAAAACCAAAAAGAGTAATAATAGCTGATAATACTAAGAATGGAAGCCAATGAAGTAAATATGACTGCAAAACAGTACCTTGATATCTTAATTAATTTTATGCTGATGACAGTCATAATTATCAGGATCTTATATGAGTAAACTAGATCAACCACCTGATTTTCAGAAGAAAAAAAATACACCGACAACGATAAAAAATAGTTTTATGGTATTTATTTCGTTTTATATAGAGAAATAAAAATAACACTTTATGGAAACAGTGACTGTTTAATCTCCCCTCCCCCATTGTAACAATGATTCTTTTGATTAATAATGATTTATTTATGAAATTTATTTGCTAAAGTTGACAAAAAAATGTGTTTTTTGTTTATGGATGTCACGCACTATTAAAATTGCCCGAGTATATCTAGATTATCAAATACCGAGTATATGCAGAATTTTATTTAAATGTTCGATGACCGCTGACCAGTTGAAGGTCGGGGAGTGGTTGTAAAGAAAAGAACCTTTCTTGATGAAGCAGTTCTAGTATTACAGATTTAATTCTTCATCGTTTGACATTTTAACATTCAATTACAAAATAATTGAATTCTCTATAAATAAATTTTACCCGCGGGAAGGTTTTAATTTTCATTCCCATTAAACTTGGAATCGAAGAAATTCAATTAATAAAAAGGATACATTTTAATTTATACTTTCCTCTTTTGAATATATAATACCAACTCCGGAACCTGGCTTTTCACAAATAAAAAAATGCGACATAATTGCTTAAGTGAAAATAAAGAAAATAAATATTTGTTGACTTACAGTTAATACTCTACTATTATTATTATTTTGTGAACAGAGGGATATGGTATTATAAGTACCTTACTAAATACTTATTATACTATATCCTTATCATACTATATACTTTTTAATATTTTAATAAAATCAATATAATGTGTGATTAATTTTTGGGTGATTAAAAATTGCAATATTGAGGAATGAAGCTTTTTTCATTTTCAAACCATAAAATATTAGTTTGCACTTAAAATTTATAGAGCATTCAAAATTCATTTTAAGCAAATGAAGGCTTCTAGCAATTCATCATAATGTATAAAATCATTAATCATGAATTTAAAAAAATATTAATTATTCAAAGTACTTGAGTTGCAGTCGGCCTTTCGAGAGGAGCAAAAAGTGCACATTTCTGATCTTCAAAAGAAAAAAAAAAGATGAAAGCATCTTAGAAATGATAAAGTAATTACAAAAATAAAGAAGTTCTCGAACTTTCAAGAGAAGAAAATCTTTAATTACCCATTGGAGTAAATATTCGCGGTAAAAATGTATTTGCTTCCAAACGAACAACTCTTATCTACTTTACGTAATGCATCCAGAAATATTATTCCCTTTTTTTCTTCCTTCTTTCGAGAGAATAAAAGGGGAAAAATATAAATAAAAGCAGAAAGTCCCATTCTTTTTCGTAAAAGAATTTCTGAATCGATGAAGGAGAAACGAAGAATTATACTCTAACTTCTTTTCGCTTTTTGGATTCAGGAAGAAACTAAATAATTCTTAAATAAAATATAAAAAAAAAAGAGGAATTGGTGTGTGCCTCGTGAAATAATTCACTAGTTAGGGACGTGCTTCGAAGTCTAATAAGTCGTCGCGGGATATCTTCAAGTTCATTGTCGTTTGACGTAAAAGAAAACAAAAGAACAGAAGAACAGCCTTCTGGGAATTAAGAATTCAAAGGGACTAAAAATAGAAACGATCAGTAATACAATATAGCCTGTTGATTGTTTTTTTTTCAATTGAGGAAAGATGGTCACATTTAATACATATATTTTAGTGAACATGATTTATTTTATTTTCAGTTTTAGTATAAAAATTTGAATGAAAATATTTTAGTTGTACATTATAAATTCCAGTACTATTTTTATACATTATAAATTCTTCGTTAAAGTTCGATATGAACTTCAGTACACCGGAACGTTAGTACATCCCTATTATTCCAGTTATGAATAGTACTTTATGTGTTGTATGAATAGTACTTTATGTGTATACTTTATGTGTTATGACTAGTACTTTATGTACTTTATGTGTTATAGTATATTTTTACCAAGCTAAGTAAGCCAGAATTAATGTAGTACATTAACAAATAGTTTGTTGTGAATTCCAGCATGACCTTAAAACGTTAACAAGAAGTGCGTTAAGGATTGTATTTTAATTTTCTTCCATATAAATATTCAAGTCGAAACTAAATAATAAATAAAATATAAAAAAAAGACAAATTGCTCTGTTCTTTTTGAAATAATTCTCGATTTAGGAAAGTGCACTTCGAAGTCGTCGCAGAATATGTTTCAGTCCATTTTCTTTTGACGCAAAAAAATAAATAAAAGGATAGACGAACAGCCTTCTGTGAATTAAAAATTCAAAGAAACTCAAAATTAAAACCATCAGTAATACTGTTTTTTATCTAATCGAGGAAATATGGTCCCCTTTAATATTTATGTTTCAGTGAAAATTATTTATTTAAAGTTGTAACATTAAAATTTGAATTAAAATATAATGAATATTAGTACTATTTCAGTGCAATATAAAATCCCGTATTTCTCTAGTGCGTCGTGAATACCAGCACCCTTGAAAGTTCAAAAATTGCATCGTACTATTATTCCATAGCTTTACGAACAGTATGTTGTGAAATCCAAAATTAATCTAGTACATTAAGGAATAGTTTTTTAAGAGTTACTGCTTAGCATTGCCGAGAAGGATGTAATGAATTGCATTCCAAGTTGTTGCCTAAGAAAGAATCTAAATGATAATTAAATAAAATATAAAAAAGACGAATTGATGTGTGCTTTGTCCAATAATGCTCCCGTTACGACTTGTTTACGCTACTTTGTCATCTGAGATAAAAAAATAAGACGATAGAACAGACGATTTTTAGTTATATAAATTCAGAATTCAGGGAAACTAAAAATAAAAACGATAAATAATACAATATAGTCTGTTAACTTATTTTTTCAACTGAGGAAAGATAATCCCCTTCACTATTTAATCTTTAGTGAAAATGAGTTATTTAAAATTTTAGCATCAAAATTGGTATGGTTTTTAGTACTACTTTATACAATCCTGTATTATTTTAAAACGTTAATGAATTATATTACTCTAGTACGTTACGATTACAAATTTCTTTATGAATATAAAATAAAAAAAAATTAAAAACGCGAACTGCTATGCTTCGTGAATTAATAGTTTAGATAAAGAGTTTACAAAGTAAAAATATCATACTGATAAAAGTGATTGCTAAAGATTATCAATTTCCTTCCTAGTTTTAAGATAGTTACGGAAGTACACTCGTTATTATATGTAGGTCATTATCTAATCAGTCATTATGTTTTATTAGAATAGAAAGAAAAATGGATGTGCCAACTTGTTGAAGTTAAATAGGAAACGATAATAAATAGAATTTTGAATGACATATCATTCTGTGTAAATGTTACATAACAAAGAACTAAAATAAAATAAACCACGTGCTAGCGACTGATAAAGGAAGAATGCGTTTTTCAAAACGATTTCGAGCGACACTTTTAATCAAGAATTACTTATAAAATTACTTTTGTACATTTTATAATGATTCATGTTTTTTCTTCATGCAACTTAAAAATTATTGGAATTTTTTAAGTTAGGTGAACAAGTCAAAACATTCCATATCATTTGCAGGAAAATGAATTTTGGAATTGATTTAAAAATCGTTTGCAATTGCGGATTTTGTTAAAAACTCTTTCGAAAGTGAATAAACAATGAAATTGGTTAAATACCTTTTATAAATTAGTTATTGTGAAATTTGATCATACTGGTGCCGATTAAAGTATCGTTTTTAATCTATAAGTACAGAGTGCCATGGATATGAACAAAGAGAATATTTCAATAAAAAACTCTGGTGATAGACCGAGATACCAATCAACTGATTCAAAAGAATCAAAATATGAATCAAGAGTTATTATTAATATGGATGCCAATGAGAAAAACATTAAAAATCTGAAAAATAATCTCCAAAAAGCTGTAAGTATGTTTTAAAAACACCTATTATGTATATTGTATTTAAAAACTACTATAAATTGAGTTTGTTACTATGTGTGGGAAATTATAAAGTCCAAAAATGTGACATTTAATATATTTTTTATTCAAAAAGTTCTAAGTTTATTTCCTTTTAAAGAACTATAGAGGTTTTGGAGACCTGCTTGGATTTGATTTGCAAAAATTTGCAAAATACGGGAGCTTATTTTGATGTAATTCTGGAATGTATTTTAATGCATCTAATTCTGAGATGTTGCAAATTGAGGAGGCCTCATGTTAAATAGACATAGGAAATTATTAGTATCGCGATTTTGCTTAGGATTTTCCTTAGGAAATTATTAGTATTATTAAATAATTAGTATAGGAAATTATTAGTATTAGGAAATTATTAGTATTATTAAATTAAATAATTTTAAAAATTAACTCTTTTTCTAATTATCAAAATTTCTTTTTTTTAAAAAAAAACCTACAGTATCTAAAACGGTTGTGGCTTAGAGGATAGAGAGAGATGATCTCGGTTTGAATCCCAGCCATGGCTGGTCGATATGAATTCCACACCCAGCTCGTACCTCTCACTGAGCTAACTTAAAATATCATCAGTGGTAGATGAATCAAGGGTTAGAATCCCCTTGGCATCAGGCTAACTGTAGGAAGTTTTCGTGGTTTTTCCTCTCCATGTAACGCAAATTCTCTTTAGTCTCATCAAAGAGTCCAAATCAAATTTCACCCAGCACTTGATCCAGGAGTTCTCTTGTCTTCTGGTTAGGGTTTAAAATGCCACGGCTAAGAAATTGAGCATACAAATATATAATTAAGTGCAAACTCAAGTTGGGTCGGCAGCTCAACGACGGTTATAAATTAAAGTAAAATCTACAAGATCAAACTTTTAACTATTTAAATTTGGAGTCAAGCAGCGTCAAATTCCGACACCTGGAAAAATACCTTCGACTCAGATTCATCAGTTTTGACGTCAAAGTGTTAAAACTGCACGATGATGGACGACAATTTGAAGTTCTATCCTAGCGTGTTATTTTATTTTATCACCGGCATCTGTAAATATAAACATCATCTAATCTCTGAAGCTGCTCAAACATTGAAACTTCACGTGGTGTATGTTTAGAAACTCGCGCAGATTAAGGAAGGCAGACTTAAGAAAGAGTAATAAAGTTTGTTTTCTAAAAATGCCTTCCTTTCACCAAATAGTCTTTTTGCTTTTTAATTTATGATAAAATGCTGAAACAAACATTCGCTAGAAATGAAAACTCCTTTACTGAAAGTAAGTTAATTTTATTGTTTTATCTGCCAATAATATATATTCAAAAACAAATCTAAAAAAATTTAAAAATATATATATTAAAGAGTCGAAAAACAAAAATATGAAAAAATATAATTTCTTCGTCAGCTCACACTATTATATCCGCAAAGTTATTAGGTTTTTGACTGTTAAAAACATGTTAACTTTTAATATGTTTTAGCAGTCAATAACCAAAAAAAACATCTAACTTTTAAGTTAAACTCATAATTAATCACTGTTAATTGCTATTGTTATTTATTAATATAATAATATTTATTGGGAAAATCTGACTGAAATTTCCACTTTAAAACCAACGCGTTTAAATTTCTGCTATTTTATGTACAATTTAAAGTGTTTTAATCCTTTATTTTTTTTGACTTCCATTTCAGTCAAACAACTCATAGTTTATTAATAGTTTTTAAGCCCTAATTTTATAATATTTCATTGTAGTGTAGCATTTATTTAGGTTTTAATTCAGTAATAATATTATTAAATCATCTTAATATTATTTAATGTCCTATCGGTGATTTATCTTCACTAGAAAATTACTAGTATCACGACCTTGTGATACCCTAGTGGCCTTTCTTTTTTTTAAACAAAGTTTGTTAACAAAAGCGTTTGATCATGATCATACTAAAGTGTGTAATATATTTTACGTTTGGAACAGTAAAGCCGGTTCTTATGCTATTTAACTTCATACCTTTA
This sequence comes from Parasteatoda tepidariorum, assembly GCF_043381705.1. NCBI lineage: Eukaryota > Metazoa > Arthropoda > Arachnida > Araneae > Theridiidae > Parasteatoda > Parasteatoda tepidariorum. The sequence goes on from NC_092209.1 coordinate 6,066,126, forward strand.
TTTAATGAGAATTATACCGTTATTTAATGTTATTTAACTTCGAGCCATTATTTAATGAGCTTTATACCGTTATTTAACTTAGAACCGTTATTTAATAAAAACATTTGATTTAATCTTATGTTATAATTTTTTCATTATATCATTATTATTATTTTGCAATGAATTATTTCCATTTAATAACAATTTCCTGTCATAATTGAAATCTTTTAATGCTAGAAACATTTCTTTAGTTATTTATTTTACGACTCTTATTTTACGAAGCTTTTAAGTGTCAAGATTTTTTGCAACAACTCAACATTTCCTCATAACAATCAAATTACAATTTTTTTTAAGCGAAAGAAAACAGTCATTATTTTTAAAGACTAACAAACTTTCATTCCTAGTCTTTCAAATATTTTTTTTCATTTCAAAATGATTAATGTAAAAAAGTTTTAATGATAATTGTTCCATGGAAACTAACCAATAGAACAAAACATTGAAAAAAAATCGTTTTCTGCGAACAGTGATTTTTTATAGATCGTTTACAAATTACCTCAAGCGAGAAGAAGTGAAGGGAAAAAAACACATTATTTCTTCATTCTAAACAACCACAATTAGCTTTTTCATGCATTAAAAGTCATTACGGTACCGTATAACCGCGTGAAAAAAAATGAAAACGATATCGTAAAAAAAATAATGCCTTCATTTTGTTTTGATTTTCTTTTGTTTTGACTGCGCGAATTCGATGGTTAATCTCCATCGTATTGCCCTCGTTTTTAGAAACCGGATAAGGGCCAAAGCGAAGGTTATGGAATATAGTTAGGTAATAGTGACCTATATGTCAGTATTCGGTAAAAAAGTAACTCTTTTAGAGAGGAAGTGTTAAGTTAAGCAGGTCGTAGGTCTAATAATGAAGTCCCGCAGAAAATCAGATGGTGTTTATATAAAAGTAAACGGGGTAAGTTTAGTAAATTATTTTTATGTGATAAACAAATAAAATTTGTCTGAAAACAAATGATAATTGGTATCAATTAGCAGTTGGTGTGTTTTAGAATTTATACTTTCTTAATTTGAAAACAATTAAGATTCATACAAAAAAATTTTACGCGTCTTTAATTTCAATATCAAAATAAATTGGTTCTTATTTATGCTGAAGTTTTTTTCTAATAATATTACAGATATATTAATAATTAGCATTAGTCAGCAAATAATCTGGGTACTCGAGCTTTCAATAATTAACAAAAAAATGATTTTACATAGAAATATAGGTAATCTATTAATTAAAATCTATGTTAGGCAATTATGTTTTTAAATCTATTAATTAGATATGATAAAATTTTCAGAATTATTCTTAGTTATTGTATAAAATATTGCATAAAACTAACACAAATGAGATATTTATTTGTCATAAAACTGTCCAAAATGTTACTTTTATCAAAATCCTTACCTTTTTTTATTAATTTTTATTGTAATTTTAATTCCGACTTAATACTCTTAAGTAATCGCTTTGTAAAAACAATACAAACAAAAAAAAGTCATAAAATGTTGCTTAAGTGATAAAATAAAAGGAAATGTTGTCTAATATTTACAAAATATATAAGTTCTCAAAAAAATACATTTNCGTTTTTTTTTGGGGGGGGGGGATCTTAATTCAGTTGTTTCAATTACGAAAACTACAATAATGTATTCAAAATATTCGTGATTCTTTTAGCTTTCATAATTATTTCCATAACGTCTCTGTTAGATGGATATTCGAGTATTACCGAGAATTAAATAACTGATGTTAGTAAAGATAATATTTTTTAATTTGTACTTTCATTTATTGAGAAGAGCTGTGATTCACGCATTTCAATCATAAAGATCAATTTATTTTTGATGATGTATTTGACTCGTTTGTATTTTCATTTTTAAGTTTTTGGCACTTTGCATAAATGAATTATATTTATGTTAAATTAAAAGCTGATATTAGTCGGCTATAGCATATTTTAAAATGTGTGCTCTCTTAGCAACAGTTTTACTATAGTTCATGCATTTAAATGATAAAAACTTCAAAAATCTTTCGGGGAAAATTTTTTTTTTCTTTTCAATGTTTTTTTTAACATACGGATAATATTTCCGAGTAATTTATGTTTTACATGAGTCAACAAATATCATACTTTAAGATTCATGAAAACTTTCATAGATTTAAAAATAATTTAATAGAAACTAAGTGTTGTGGACCTAATGTATTGTATAACGTCACTAATCACTTACGTAATACGTCAATTAATTTTAAGAAAAAATTTAAATTTTAAAAAATCAATTAAATCTGGAGAACGTTTCAAAGACACGAAAAACTCTATTCGGTCAGTTCCAAGAAACAGAGTGTATGGAGCAGCACCAAACTTTTTCAACTTTTAAGAATTTTATCGTTTAGCACTTAACGGTTGATTTTCACGTGACATCATTATTCTTTATTTATTAATACTTCGTTTATCAACATTTTAAACGTTTCTATCAAAAAATTAAACTAAAATAAAAAAGTTTAAATTTCAAATACAATTCACGATTATTATAAATGTTCGGAACATTTCTACTGACTTTGATGCTCGATTTAAAACGCACCAATTAAATTTTTAATTTATAAATGTTATATAAGCTTTTATTTTGGTGAAAATGTGAGAAAAAATTGTATCGATGCAGCGTTGGAAAATATTTTGTATTAAAATGAAAAGTTTGTTTTCAAAACATTTTAATTCCACACAGAACCATTTAACACAAAAAGAGAAAGGAGGAATCTGTCTACTCTTCTCAGGTGAAAACCGATTAAACTTTTCAGTCTGTTTTCGAACGGCATCTTCGGAACCAGTTGGAGCGGACTTCAAAATCCGTGTCGGGGAACTGACCCGGTTTTGCAAAAATTAGTATAGGTGCTTGATGTTTTAAACTAAGAGCTTTTTAACTATGCAAATATGACGTAATTCGTCAATGTTAGGTTTGCCCCAAGATTTAGATTTGCATATTTTTTTCATTAAGACGCATAACTTTTCACGTAATAATAAACTTTAAAAGTTTTTCGAAAACAATAATTTTTACCGAGATATATTTAGAGAAGTAGAAATCTTTACTATTACGTTTATTTTGAATTAAAATTTTTTGCAGAAAAAAAGAAAAGCGTTGGTTTAAATACCAAATAGAATCAATCATTCATGTTCTTTTAATATTTAAGCAAGAGTCAACAGATCCTTCAAAGTCAAAATTCGGAAATCCTAACTAGTATAAGCATTATGCTTTACTAGTCATGTGATATTTAATAAATAGAATCTACAGTTCGTTGAATGGCTGATTAATTCACGACTGAATCGGGAGGAAAAAAACTGAAAAAATGTGTTTAACTATTCCAACTGAGTTTATTCGTGTAACTAGTTTGTTTCGAAGGAAGTGATGAATCGAATGATCTATCATTTTCGTTTTTTTTTATTATGATAATCAACTATCAGTTTCGGAGTTAACAATAAAAATTCTTTTACGAAAATTTCACCAAAATCGGCTTAATTTTTTATTGTGGTGATCTGAAGGGAAATAAATCTTTCTTTACATTTTTTTTTTCCTTTCAGAAATTCTTTTTTATTAAACTAAGAATAGATCATTCGAATGACGTTAATGGATGAACCGACAAAGTTGTCAAATTGTTGACGGTATTATAGTTCATTCATCAAATAACTGAATGTCTTCTTCTGGCGATTAAGAATAATCGTTATAAGAACTATTCGTACGAACAGAATAATTTTCGAACTCATTTTATTTATTTCTAGGAAACGCGTCACAAATATTCATTTTATTAATTTATTTATTTCATATTAAGTATATAATATTCTCTAAGCTAAAATATAACAGCATGGCTTGAAGGTAAAAACTTAAAATTTGTTGAATCACGTTTTTAAGGTTCAATATCAAATGGAAATTATAGAAAAATAGTTACGATTAATCAAATTATCTATTCCGGGATGGCTCAGGTCATGGAGCACCTTATGCAATTTCATGTTCCACTCTCTGAGATAGCTTATGGATTTATATACTGCTTCTAAAATCTTAAAGACTGTACTGACGTAAAAATAACCCCAATACTCATGGTACGCAGATCATGGGTTAGATCAGGGCGCACAATTTTCGTATCATAATCTGTCGCTTCGACTGCAATCGCCAAGGCGCTAAATGGATTTTAAACTTTAAAATTAAAAAAAAAAAAAATCTTGCATTACAGGTTTGCCGGATGGGTACAAGTTGTAACCTTAAAGTTAGTCTCCCCTTTTGTGATTTTTTCTTCTTTTTTTCTTAGTTTCTCACAGGTCACTGCTCCATAGTCGACATGACTTGGCGATTATTTTGGCATAAATTACCTTACAGAAATTTCCTGACATCGCACCGACAATTGGCCGGACGTAAACATGACCCATTCACTCTTGGTAGACAGATCATGGGTTAGAGTAGGGGTCCCTAACCCTATGCCCGCGGGCACCATGGCGCCCGTCGATCAGTCGATGTGAGGCCGGCTGCTTGTGCCCAACGATAAAATATTTCAGTTTTCCATTTTCCCATTAAATTCCATGCAAATGTTATGCTATGCAAATACTTACTGAAGTACTCTGGCTCAGTAATGGCAAAGTACTTGATAGATTTCTACATTTTATTGAAGAAATAAAAAATTATCTTGCAGCCAAAAATCAAACATTTTTAGAACTAAGAGGTCCTCTTTGGCCAGCAGATTTGTCTTTCATAACGGACATAATGGAAAAACTAAATAATTTAAACTTGGAGCAGCAGAGAAAGGACAAACATATAGCAAAAATGATAGAGGCCATAAACTCATTCAGAGTTAAGCTAGTTTTGTGGATATCACATTCGAAAATGAAGTCTCTTGTGCATTTTCCAAACTTGAAAAAAATCATAGGTGACAGTGAAATTAACTTATCGACTTTTGTCATCAACCTCCAATTGCTTAAAGATCAATTTGAAAAGCGCTCTCAAAATTAATTATCATCGAGCCGTTGATAACCTTTTTTGTTAATTCTTTTACCAACCAAATAAACGTAACCATAATAGCAACATACATTTCAGAATTTCTTCAAGTAAGGCGAGAAGAAGTGGAGATAGAAATTGTGGATCATCAGAATGACATTATCCTCAAAACTATTATGTCAGATGAGAAATTCTGGAATATAGTTGAAGGAATAAATTCCTTCCTTAAAACGAGAAGGACATAAGTCGTTTCTTGGTTCCACATACTTGTGCGAATCATTGTTTTTGACAATGAATATCATAAAATCAAAATATAGATCCCTACTTACAGATGAACATCTTGACAATTGCTTGCGAGCAGGAATTTCATCATTTTCTCCCAATTATGAAGTGGTGGCCAGCGAAATGCAATGCCAAAGATCACACTGACTGCATTTTATAAATAATTTTTATACTTCGTATGTTTTGAAAGCAACTTAGTAATCATTTATTTCACTCAAGAATATCAACACTAATTATATTCATATGTTAAATTTAATTTTTGTGCATTATATGTAGTGCGTATTATTACTTACGTCTATCAACTATAAATTTATCTTGAAAAAATAAATGGTGCCCGCCATTCGACCGATATTCTAGTATTTGCTCTTAGGTACCAAAAGGTTGGGGACCCCTGGGTTAGAGCAAAGCGCCAAATTTTCGTATGGGGTGATCAGTGGCGTAAAATACTATCGCCAAAGCACCAAACGGATTTTAAACTAAAAAATAGAAATAAGTAAACATAAAGAAATTTGCCCGGGGTGGCTACAATTCTAACTACTACGACTTTCGAATTCGACCTTTTCGGTGGTGTTTTTCTCACAGGCTGTTGCCCGGAAGTCGCCATGATTTAGCGATTATTTAGCGATTATTTTGGAATTGTGATGGCATGTCTTCGGATCATCCTATGGGGTGTTTCCCAAACCGTCGCCAATAGCCCATTGTGCAGCTCTAGTGCGACGTAAATTAACTACTACAACAACAACAGCGATTATTTTAGCATAGATCATCTTACGGAAATCTCCTAAAATCTCAACAACAACAGGATTGAATATTCACTCACTTGATAAACAAATAATGGGTTAGTTCAGAGCTCGAAATTTCCATTCGTCATCTAGCAGTTGGCTGCAGAATATTTAGGCCTAGCGAGTAAGTTTTGTCTTATAAAATGTGTTTCAAATTTAACAACCAAATTTTTCCCATAGTTAAAAATCTCCGTTTGCGCGCTGTAAATCGGAGAGCAACTTCGGCAAACCATTATTACTTTCTCCTAACAAGATTAAACCTTTGCTGCATTAGTTTTAAAACTAACGGTATTATTTTTTTCAATAAATATGTTTCTTTTTTTTTTCAGTTTCCATATTTTTTTTTTATAGCCTGTCTTTACACCAGTTAACATTTTAAAAAATGTTCACATTTTTCGTGCAAATTAGTTAAACATTTATGTCTGGTTAGTGCCTTTAAAACTGAAATTGCATGTTCTGCGTTAGAGTTTCCTCTCCGTGGGGCTAATTGTGTTAAGTTTCACCACCCCAATTAATCTAAACTTCTAAGATTTTAGACCTAAGATATTTGGATTTAAGTCTTAGCAAGTAACGTTTCTAAAATTAATGGTCGCGATTTCAACTAGGGTCTCTTAATAAAATTTTGGTTCGTGGAAAACACCTATTCTTACACGTTTTCAACCCTATTCAAAAGTAATTTATGAAATAAACTGACAATTTCGATATATAAGCTGTCGGAATTTCCCCCTTTATTCATCTGTTTTAGCTTTAAATCTTCGGCAAATGTAAAACATAAGTATGAACAATAAAAATTTATAACTTGGGAATGATTTTTCTGTTTATTTGCTAAATTGTAAATCCGTTATTTTATTTTATTTATTTAGCTCTAGAATTGTTTTCACCGAGATTCTTTTGTTTAAATTTATCTTGAAAACCTAAACGAAATAGGTATGTTGGTAGGTACTTTATTTACGTCACACGAGAGCAGCATAATAAATATTGAAGACGGCCAGGGAAACATCTCTGCGTCTTTTATAGCCCGACGACACGCACGCGAAGTCGAGAATTTTAAGATGGAACAGTTTAACGAGGATCCATACGACGCACCCTCGGTCCATATGTAGGCTGATCAAAGTGGTCAACCACTCACTTACTGACCGCAGCCAGTGATGCTTGACTTCTATTTTTTGCTGTGGACCGTTTCTTTGCGATACACCGCGGGGCAGAAACGTAAACGAAAAATTACCGTTATTAAATAAATTTTACTCCTTTAACAACTTCAAGAAATTCCTTAATTTTATTCTTTTGAGACCTAGTGGTTGATTACCTGAATGTATTAAAAATAAGTAACTTATTATTAAATAAATCAATAAAGAACTTCGTGGAAAGAAATAAAAAGAAAAAAATTCAGTTAAAATGTTTCAATGCATGAAATATACCGGTTATAGGTTTTTATATTTGGGTTTTTATCTGTGTTACTGACAAGGACCGAAATGGGTGGTATATATTTGCCCGGTATGCCCTACATCAATGTTTTTTCAAGGTCAAGTGCCACTGCTCAGTATGTGTTTAACCGGTACTCTGAACACTGATGTTTCTCCTAATCTATCCTCAGCAGATATTAAAATATCGCATAAATATAGCAATATCAAGGAATGAATTAGTATCAAATCGGATTAAACAAATATTTCGGACATTCAGCAAAGCGACTATGTGATTGCTGCCATTCACTGGTGAAAGTCGACATTCTCTCGGTTTCGGTCATTGTTGTTGTTGTTCATTTACGTCGCACTAGAGCTGCACAATGGGCTATTGGCGACGGTCTGGGAAACATCCCTGAGGATGATCCGAAGGCATGCCATCACAATTTTGATCCTCTGCGGAGGGGATGGCACCCCCGCTTCGGTAGCCCGACGACCTGCACGCGAAGTCGAGCACTTTACGGTAGAACAGTTTAACGAGGACCCATACCGCACACCCTCGGTCCCTACGCAGGCTGATCCAAGTGGTCACCCACCCGCACTTCGGTCATAATATAATTAACATAGTAACATATATAATATAATTTTGCTACCCATTTTTAAAATGATAGTTCTAGCTTACAATCCTAACTTAACGAAAGCTCGGAGGTGAGATGAGTCAAAGGCCAAAAATACTTAAAGAAAAAAAGAAAAAATTTCATCATTTATAGAATAACCCTTTGAAAAGGAAGAAACATGAAATTTCAACGAAGCGAAAAGAATCCACCTGTTTTAAATGTGCGGTGAGTCCGCATTGCGTACTTCCTCTTTTTCGCCTCTACGTACTATTACCATCTTGAATTTCTTGTTTCTCCTCCTAATTTTATACCTGTCTTACACAACACAGTTTTTAATATATAATAGAACTTACAATGGCCTCTCCACGTGTTTCCACATACTGTGTCTGATATTTTTACTGGGATTATTCATTTGAATACGTAAGTTAAAAATATCTCGAATTCTTTCCTATTTTCGTTTACAAAACTGAGTATTGTAGAACAGAGAGCATAACTTAAGTGTCCTTGAAATATCGTTTGGAGTATTATTTTCAACACGAACGCAAGGACAAATGCTATTCAAATAATACGAATGTTTTCATTGTTGAATGTTTGTTGTCTGAAATGTTATTTAGTGTGCGAAAAAATGCGCTCTAAGTAGTAGCGTTTTTGTAAGAGTTATTTTATTCTTCAGAAAAATGTATGAATTATTTATATTTATAAAAGATTTTCAAAGCTGTATTTTAGATTATGTAGGATCGAAATAATTCCCAATGTGCAGTTTTATTTGTTAATTTATTATTATGTTAAGAAAAATGTGCAAATTTATTATCATACATCGGAGCTTTTTGTATAATTTACAAAATGTATACTCTAAATAATTCCCTGTGAGTAGTATTTCTATAGATATCTGAAGTGATTAATGTTCCGTTACGCTGTATACTCAAAATAATTCCCTGACCGTTTGCCGCAGTTCTGTAGATTCATGATTTATGTTTCGTACAGCTTTTTAAAGGTAGATATTAAAAACTGTATGCTCGAAATAATTCTTTGTAACTTCTATAGACATAAAAAAAAATTTTAAGCTACTTTTTTTTAAATTTGATATGCTGTATGTTCGAAATAACTCCCTGTTTTGTAACAGTTCTATAGATAAATGAATTTTAGAATTTCATTAAAGCTTTCTGAAATTGTATTTGATTTGCCGAAAAAAATCTTTATTTTGAGCAGTTCTTTTTTTTGTGGGGGGGATTTAATTAATTGCGTGCCTTTTTTGAAGCTTTACAAAGCTGTATTTGATATCACGTATACTCGAAACAATTCCATGTAAGCAATGGCTATATTTTAAGAGAAGAAAAAGACTATGTTTCATAAGTGCTTTGTTTTAAAATTTGATACGTTTCAAGTATAAGTTTCTTTTTTCTTTTTTTAATTTAATATACTGTATGTTCGAAATAATTCCCTGTTTTCTGACAGTTCTATAGATAATGAATCTTTCAATTTCATTAGAGCTTTCTGAAATTTTATTTGATTTACAGTGTAGTAGAAAAAAAAATCCTTGTTTTGAGCTGTTCTTTTTTTGGGGGGAGGGGGGAATCTATGTAATCTATTTGCTTAAGTTTTTTCTTCTTTTTTTAACTTTTCAAAGTTGTATTGAATATCCTGCATACTCTAAAAAATTGCATGTAAGCAATAGTTGTGATTTTAGAAAAGTACTTTTTAGCGCTCTGTAAGGGTTTTAAAATTTGTGATAAATTTCAAAGCATATCTTATAAATTTTTTCTTGTAATACTGCCAATATATGGATTTCTCAAGGATGCGTCTCACCGTGGACTAATCGTAAGACACAGTTCCCAGTAGATCAGCAAAGTCAAGCATCACTGACAGTGGGCGAGTGGGTGACCATTTGATTAGCCTGCGAAAGAACTGAGGGCTCGTGGTATCGACCCTGTTCTTCCGTAACAAACTTTTAGTTGTTATAAAAGCTCTTTTAATGTTTCTTGCCTAAGAGTAATTTAGAAGCATATAATAAAAGTATTTTTAACTTGCTGTTTATTATAAACGGGTTAATGTAATTTGTCTTACGTTTTAAGCCTTAAATTTGGAGGTTAGTGTAGAATAAGGTGCCCTTTGGATTTGGCATTATAATTTGGAGATTATGCTGCACTCGAAATCTTCCATTTTCCTACCATTTTTGTCGAAGTTTTTTATTGGAAAATCTCATTTTTAAGTCATTTTCCCTGTTTTCTACAAGAACATGAAAAAAATGCTGCAAAAAGAAGGGTTTATTGTTAAATTTTACCAATATTAAAATTAAAATCTTTAAATTAAAGATTTTAAAAAAAATTTTACATGGAAAGAATACCTTTACTTACTTGAAAGAATACTTTAGAATACCTTATGACTTGATTAAACTTTCAAAATCTGAAAAGAAAAGGAATCAAGTGGAAACCTTTGATTATCGTTACTGTTACATCTTCACAAATAGTAAATCGCAAAATAGACGGCTTCTCATCTTCTGTGTATCATGAAGACACTAGATTTTCATAGTGTAGTAAGAACTTCTGTGGATTTATCTTAATTTTACATGTCCTAGTGCTGACATTTCAAAACATAAATTATTTTTATCAATTCAACTTAATTTACATGTTCTGGTGCAGAAATGTCACCCTCACATTATAAATAGTTTTTATCAATTCAACTTAATTTACATTCTCTGGGGCATTTCTTTTATTATACATTCAACATGAAAGTTGTTTATCTCTGATATTAATAAACGTTCAACCAGTGTTTAACAACTTTACGTATATAGTCCACTTATTTTATCGATTTTTGTAATTCATAAATTAATCTTAAGTTATTGTTTTTCTTACAAAAAATAATAAATAAATAAAAAAAACATGGAACTATTTTCTGGCAAAATCCAATTTTTATCAAAATCGTTGTGGGTTCTATTTTCCGTTCCCTGTTCCCCCCCATTCATCACAAGTAATCGGAAAGAGTTGTTTTCAATTCTTGCGTTGGAAGATTTACCGCGCTGTTAACGCCGGGAGTTATTCGATTTTGACAACCGTACGCGACAATGTTCTGTGATTTATGATGTGTGAAGAACGTTAGAGATCAATAATACCGCCGCAAGGAAAAATCACACTGGTTATATTTCATAAATGGTTTTGAGAAGAAGTTTATGTGGTTTATCGGCCTTATCTCACTTAGCGGTGACTAACGAACCGTGAAATCAAGGATTTTTAGATGATTAAAAGAATGTTAAAAGAGTCACTCATTATAGACACGCGGAGTATTTGTTAGATTTACTTTTTAAAGACTATTGAGAAATACTTTTCTTGGAAAACATTTTTTCTGTGAAATTGGAATTAATCTTCACGATAGTGTTTTGATTTGAATTTAACCTTTAATAAGCCTTGACGAAATGAAGGTTTGAAATTCACTTCACAAATAAGAGGATTGTTCGAATCTTGGCCAAAGTTCGCCAAGGTTCGAATATTACGTAAGCACCTAATGGGGGAGGAGTGTGAGGAATGCTTACGAAAGATATGAAGACTCCCTTATTTTTTAATATTTCTTTAAACGAAAAAAAAATTACACTAGAAAAAAAAATTTAAATTTTAACTCAAAGTTAAATTCGCGGAAAGAAAGAGGGGGAAAAAAAACCTTGAAGAGTTTTAGATGTGAAGAGTTGAATGAATGTCCTTGACCACAGAAGCAAAAGCAGAAGAGATTTCTAAAGAATATTTTACTCATAATTTTATAAAATAAATTTAAGCGAAAATTTTGTTTACGCATATTTACTTCCTTCATTCAAATTTAATCTTAAAATTAGATTGCTCAAGTGCCCTGAGTCAATGTTAAAACATGATATTTGTGGTTGCATTACGTAATCGTGGAAGTTTAATTGTGATTTGCTAATTTTGCAGACAATGATGAGTCTAAAATTGCTTAAAACATTCTTATTGATGTTTTTAACGGCCCTCTAATAGTCTTAAACAGAAAGTCAGAAGGAAATATTTCTTTTCTTGTAAAATATTTATGCTTACGTTAGTTTTGAATATAAGCTCGAATTGCTTTTTTTCCGGCTTTCTTCAGCGAATGTCAGCATTCAGAAAATTGCTTTTTAAAAAAATGCAAAATATTTTTTAAGAATAATATTTAACAAATATGGCAATCAGCTTTTAATCACTTGTAGCTGAAGGTGAGAATTCACCAGTGTAGGTTAGAAAGAATGTTAATAAAAACATTTTTTTTTTCAACTTTTAACAAAAGTCACAGTCGCATGCAATTTAAGGTGACTGTCGACATTTGCCACGAAAAGCGAGATATAATATTTAGCAAATATGCAATCAACTGTTAAAAAAAGCATGTTTTTAATGTGAATTTTCAGGCCAATCGCGATCGAGTGTTATGGGCAAATATGTGAGTGTTAAAAACGAGTTCCTGTATTATGACACCTGTTATCGTTATGAAAAGTAGGGACATTACTCATCATGAAAATACTGATTACTAAGCAGCACCAGAAAGTTGTAAAGAGCATGTTGGCTTGTTTTAGTGGTCACCTCAGCTAACGGGCCTAATCCATAATAAGGAAAGACACAGTCTCACCTAAACTCGGATCGCCATTCGTCTGACCACCAGAATTGATTATATATTTTGTTTGCCAAGATCTGGAATAGTTGCGGTGACTAGAGTTAAGAGGTTTACTATTTCAAGTAGGGGGTGTTTAGTCAATGTATAAAACCGGTTTTGACTCGAGTCGACAATAGAAATCGGGGTAGGAGGGAATCTGGATAGAGAGAAGGTTCCTTCTTTGAAATGCGCTATTTCTTGTTTCCATAACAGCAAACGGTAAGTCATTCACAGTAACCTATTCATTCCGAAATAATTGTTTTTGCTCTAAATTGTAATGTAAAAATAACTTTTATGTGCATTATAAGTTACACTGGTTACACACTCTAAAAATATATGTGAAAAATTTAAGTATTATGGCTAAAAACAGACTCTGTAATATGTATCAAAGTTAAATAACTTCTATTAGTGTATCTAATATTTTTAATAAGATTTTCCCCCCAAAATAGATGATTAATTGAAAAATGTATATTTTGGAACATCCTTTTTCAGGCCGTCTCAAAAAAAATGTTTTAGAAATACGTATGAAGCTTGATTCACACTCCTTCAAGATTATTTCGTCAAAATATTCTTTTTCAATGTGAGTCCCATAAAAGCTTTAAGTCTTTAATACTTATAAACGATGAACCCTTTTTAAATACAGTCATTCGGAACAATTGAAACTCCCACTTGAAATCATTAGGGTGTGCTTCAGCTGGAAATTATCATTCCAATTCGCTTAAAAATAGTGATTCGGTCAATTAAGAAAATGGAATTGTAAGTATGTAAAATACTGTAATTGAAAGCATTCTACCTCCCCAAGTGGGACGCCCTCTCTCTCATGCAAAATGGGGGCTCTCGTCAACTGAGTGGTTAATGATGGGTGAGGGATTTTCATTTTTATCAACTCTTACAGTTGAAATCGTGACAAAAATGTATATCATCTCCTATTTTACGAGCACGAGCAAGATGATTTATTTGACTAACTGCACCTCACCAGTTTTTTACTCTTTATTATATTATTTATTTATTATTTTTAGAGAGAGAGAATAAAAGTTTACAAAGTAAGCTTAGGTCACTAATAACTTTCGTCTTGAAAAATATGCAATAAAATATGTGAATTAAGTTGCCTAATTTACCAAATTAAAAAAACTAGTAATATGTTTCGGTTTAAAAAAACAAAGAACAGAAAGTTCGATTAGTTTATCCCTTACAGATTTAAGACATTTCTCTGCCTTAATGCTAATGTATTAAAAAAAAATCTTACCTCAGGACAGTTGCCACAGGTCACTTATTTTATCCCTTCAAATTTTATTTTTAAATTTTAACTACGTTCTTTAATGACTTTTAAGATGTTAACAACAATATTGAATATTGATAAGCTGTGTACTTATTTGGAAGAAAAGATTAAAAAAAATATCAAACAAATAGTATAAAAAATATTTAATCCGCTGATTTTAAATATTTTTTATTTCATTGTATACCTTAAAATGCAATATTTTATGGAACGTTATTAAATAAAATAATATACTATTAAAATATTTTTACTTGAAATTATCTTCGGATGAATGACTTCTATGACTATGAGCAAATTTTCGGCTTTATTTAAGTTCTGAAGATATAACAAAATCTACGAAATCCTAAATTGACATTAAGAGACCCAAACAATCGACCTCATATAGTTCGTTCACCAGAAGTTGAGACTTGGCTCCACCTCCTGGGACGCAGAGTTCATTTCAGCGCGGGAGTTAGAAGAGAAACATCTCCGTTGTTGAAATTGAGACAACCCTTAATTTGCGCCAAACACGAAAAGTGAATTCTTTTTCAGTCACTTACTTTGCTTTATCATCTACTATTATACATTTTGTTACACTAGCTAATTAAATATAGTTTAAATTTAAAAACCGCTGTACTCCCAGCGAAATGACTCATAAAGGACAAAGTATTCACTCAAAAGAAAGAAATATCATAAAAAATGGTGCAAAATATCATCAAATTTATGAAATATTTATTGTCAAAAAAATGCACATAAAGCTTGCGAAAAAAATATTTTTGCTAAAAGATCGCCAAATAGCAAGATTGTTCAGGATTGCTCACAACCTTCTCCCAAAAATAGCGAAATAGTATCGTCGCATACCACGTGATGAAGGCGGAGCCAAGTGCCAAATCCTGGTGAACGAGCTATACCTAACTAAACTATCGAGTCCATATTGCCCAGATTGCTACTACCCTCCATATTTCGATTGTCAAAAATTCAAATCCGTAATAAAAAAACGTTTATTCAGAGAATGTATGTCTTTGTGTCCAATTCTGTAATTTAATTAATAATTAAATTGAACTAATTAGATCCATTATGATCTACAGANTATAAAAAATATTTAATCCGCTGATTTTAAATATTTTTTATTTCATTGTATACCTTAATATAACAAAATCTACGAAATCCTAAATTAACATTAAGAGACCCAAACTATCGACCTCCTTCCTAACTGAACTATCGAGTCCATATTGCCCAGATTGCTGCTACCCTCCATATTTCGATTGTCAAAAATTCAAATCCGTAATTGAAAGAAAAAAAAACGTTTATTCAGAGAATGTATGTCTTTGTGTCCAATTCTGTAATTTAATTAATAATTAACTTGAACTAATTAGATCCATTATGATCTACACATAATTTGTGAAACTCCGAACCGTGGACTTTAATTTTGCTTCAAAACACACGCATATTGCCGAGAGAAATTAGGATAAATTCGAAATGGGCTTAATCGACAGAACAGAAGCGGGTAGAAATTAAATACTATAAAATTAATATACTTCAATCATTTTTATAGTTTATTTGTAATCTTTTTTACAAAACTAAAAATATACTGTGAGACATTTCTCTTTCGGTTCGTGTTAATGAAATCCTCAATAAGGATGACAATGGATTATTTCAGGTATAAGCATTTATTTCATCATCTCTGGATTAATTATGAGTAAAAAATAAAATATGAGTATATACATAATCTACATGGCATTCAAAGTCCGGAGCTCTCCTGCTCCCTTCCAGTTCATATCTTCGCTCTCCTAGTTCTGCTAATACTCAACTCTTCTACGTTCAAACTAATACTGATCTAAACATATTCTTTCTCAGAAGAAAAAGTCCTTCGCTCCACCCCCAATGTAGGGGAATGACACTTCCCATGTCCCTTACCCTCTGACCCTCAGGTAAGGGGTCAATCAAATGCGTGGGAGAGGAATCAGGATCCTGACATATACATAATCTTTTAATGGAATATTATATTTATAGAATCATCGAGGTTTTCTGGACCGCAACAAAAAAGACTCTTATCCTTTTGCGCTTTACTAAAAATCCAGTCTCAACATGGAAATCTGATTCCAAAATTGGAGTTTTCAGACGCTAAAATAGTTCACGAAAGGTGTCAATGAGCGTAAGCTTTGTGGTGCTAAATATTCCCATTTATTTGGGTTTGTATTTAACAACACTACTTTAAGTGTATATTTTCTCTTGATTTAATATAAATTTAAAATGAAGTATTTGTTCACATAGCACTTTTGAATTTTCAGCACAAAATTTGAATAAAAAACCACAGTTTTTTCAAATTACCATAAAATTAAATCTTTGAATTTTTGGCAATCAAGTGTTTTTTTATTTTTTATTTATTTTTATTTTTTTAATCTAGGCAAAATAGTTTTGAAGAAGTTGATACAAATGGTCTAAAACCTTCATTTTTTTAAAAAAATTCAAATTTTTAACAATTTCTATTTTAAGATCGGCCCGCCATTATCAAAACCGCGATAACAAATTGCGTATCACCCTTAAGCCGCTTATTGAAGTGACGGAAGTTCGATTTGCATTTTCCCAAAATAGAACCTCCTGAAACTTAACCATCTATAACTTAATCCTTTCCGAAAATTTAATCAAATTTTATATCTCGTGGGCTATATTAATTCGATGTCATCGCCTCGAGTTATGACTCTACTTGGTGAGAATTGTTTGATTAAATCTTTGATACTTTTCGCCTTGTAGTACAGGTGAAAGTTAATGCCTTAAGATAAATTAAAATCAAATATGATTAGTTATGTGACGCATTTTGACAACGTGAACTAATATTTTGGTGTCATTTCACGTGGTCCTAAATTTGAAACCACAACTTTATGATTTAATTTTATTAGTTTCTTGTTTACCAATACAGTGTTTACCTGATAATACTATTTGCGTTTTATGTAACACATTTTATACGAGATACGAAATCCTAACTTTCTTCAGAAAAACGTTGTTTCCACTACCCCATGGTAGGTGAAGGTTAATTCTTCAGAATAAATTGAAATCCAATATGGTTTAGTCATGTGACAAATTTTGACAGAGGGAAGAAATATTTTGTTACTAGTAGGCTAAGCCCCCTGATTGATTCGCGATAATTTCTGTTTCTTGTCATAAAACAGTTTAAATTATTCAACTAAAAATATTAGTACTAAAAAGAAAACTTGTGCCTCCACTTCCCAAGTCCAAATATTTCCCTTTTGATACTAAAAGTGAACATAAATCACTTTTTTAAGTAATCATTTTTTGAAATAGCATTTAAAATGAGAAATATATTGTTCTAATAAATTTGGAGTGTTCACATCTGTAATATATATTTGCTTACCAAAACGGAAGGACGTGTTTTAAATACAATTTTTTCATTCATCACTTCGTGCCTGATGCTGAAAGTTAAGTTCTAAATCATTTAATGACTCTCTTCAACCATGGTTCTTAGTGTAGTATATTAATGTTATTTGCACCAAAAAAAAATAATAATTGTAAAACGGTTAATAAGACCAGACACCGATATAAATAACTTTATCTTAAAATGCAGCGTAGAATTAAATTATTCTAATAATAATAAATAATAAAAAAACAATCCTCCAAAACTCTTAATTTAGAAATCAAACAAAATCAAAAACTTCATAATAACAGTACAGGTCATTTTACCCTTTAAATTAGGAAAACAAAAATATTTATAAGAAAACAATACCTTTATGATTTATATCAATTTTATACTGATGATGACCAAACCAATGTGAGACTCATTGTGGACCCCCCCCCACACACCCACACACTGCCTCACAGCTGGTCGCAATGGGAATACTTTACTAACACACTGCTGATTTCCAATGAAAAATACTGTAAACGTAAGTACTTATCTGGAAACAATACTAAAAATATCTTCTAGCCGTAATGACTCAGTGTATAGAGCGTTTGCCTTTCAAGGAACTGTACCTGGTTCGAATCCCAGCGTAGATTGGTAGATACTAATTCCGCATCCGGCTTGCCCCGCCCACATTGCTGACGTAAAATATCCTCAGTGGTAGACGGATCATGGGTGAGAGTCCCCTTGCCGTTAGGCTAACCGTGGAAGGTTCTCGTGGTTTTCCTCTCGATGTAAAGCAAATGCTGGCTAGTTCTATCAAAAAGTCCTCCTCAAAATCAAATTTCTCCCAACTCTTGATCCAGGAGTTCCCTTATCTTCTGTACTGGGTTAAAAATTGCTAGACTACAGAGTTGAACATTGGTAGTCGTAAACCCAAAAATAGGGTCGGCTGTTTAACGACTGTTTTAAAATAAAAATCTGTTCGATATAAAAGTGCTACTCTTAAAAATGTGTTTTATCAAAGTAGGGTTTAACGTCTACAGAACGATTCAGTGGTCTTCTACTCTAACATTTTCTTTCCTGTCGTTCTTATCATAGGAACAATAAGACAGCCTTATTGAATAGGTTGCTGAACTACAATTTTCTGTCATTAGTGAATTGAAAAGACGCAAGAAGTGTAAAAAAGAAATCTGAAAATTTTGCGGACATATTTTGAAGTTAGATGAAATATTTAGGCCTTAACCAATCTATGCCTAGTCAGTTTTTGAGAGCACGTTTTTTTTTAAAGGATTAAAAATTGACAACATTAGGGTACATTATCAGTATTTATTTTGAGGAAAATGATAGTTTTACCTACCATAATATATTAATAAAACAAATATTTAGATCTGTTGTCAAAGCAATGTGTTTATTTTAACCTTTTAGAAGGAGGACAACTGCTCCTCTTTCTGCAAAAGTATTAAAATCTTTTCTTCAAAGTTCGCAGCAAAGTTATCAACACCTGCAATCATTTTGAAATTACAGTGAATCTACCAGAAGAAAAATGTTTACTTGTTCATTTTTGTAATCTGTCTTAAACAGGAAATTTTCCGTTTTGTTTACCAGATACCCTTACATAATTATTGAAAATCCATTTTATGCTTAACTGCAGATAAAGCCCGGGTCAATAGATGCTAACCAAGTTCCATTAAACATGCCCATCACTCATACCGGTTCATAACAAGTCCGGGTGGATAATCCCTTTTAAGTAAACCTGTCTCAAGAAGTTACCATTTTTGGTGGAATCTCATTTACTTAATGAGGGACAGTCACCGGTCATTGATTAATTACTTCTCAAGATGGCGGACAACCTTTTCTAAATGGAAAATATAAATTACTTTGGATGGGGACGATTATTCATCAATCGCCATGGAGGTGAGACAGATTGAGAGGGGGGGTTACATTCAATCTTTACCCCCCTTTTTCCACTGGGGTATTTTATCAGATGTATGAGCCATGTTACTAGAGAGAGATCAATGGGAGATTTTTATATGGAGTGACCCATATGCATGTTAATGGGAACTTAATGCCAAGTCTCATTTCAATTGTCTGATGGGGGTGATTTGTTTGAATGGTTTGCAAATCCATTGGAACGGTCTGTCAATGTCCGTTTGTGGAACAATTTAGAATCAATTTTCTCTCGCAGGCTATTGTTGCTCAGAGAGATGAAATGAATGGTGTCGGTTTATTTAATGGTTTAATTTATTGTGACGTAGTATTGATTGACTTGAAAGTTTAATATGCGAATGGATATATTAATCAATGGTGTTCTTTTTTTAATTCATTCTATTTGATGGTTTTTTTTTTACTCTTGTGGAGATATGTCGAAGATAGTTTTGATTCGAGAATTTATTTCTTAATGTGTGGTTTGACAAAATTTATAATTATAACTCTTGATAAGCAGTTGTCTATTACACATTTCTAATTATAAATCTCAAAACCTGTTTTACGAGCACTTGAAGCTGATTTACGAATTGGGTACTGGAGTTCCATGTTTACCCATTTATTAACACTTCATTATGAGAATGTTTTTTTGTTAGCAATTTGTCTGACTTGGAGAGCAGTAGAACATAGCTTGTAACAGAAACTAGCAAGTCTGTCACAAGTGAGCTGATAGCATTTTATAACTGGCTTTGAATAGTCGACCCATTTTAAGATTTATGACTATCAATGTTCAACTCTTCGGGCTTGTGATTTTAAACCCATTCCAGAAGTCAAGGGAACTCCTGGATCTAGTATTGGAGCAAATACTTGATCCAGTATACTTGATTACGCAGGAATATACATGATTCTTTCTGAAGAAATTTCTAATGTAACTAACCCGCATAGAGAGACTATCACGACCAATTTAGAATATTTACTATGCCAGGATTGAACCGAATTCAGAATTAGAATCTCTGGTAATCGAACCTAGGATACCTAATCGGGAAGTGAGTACTCTATCCCCTGAGCCTCCATAGCTCGGTTAATATTTTATTTTATAACTAGCGTTGAGAAGTCGGCCCGATTCTAAGTTAATGACTGTCGATGTTCAACTCCGTAGCCTTGTAATTTTGAACCCTAGTCTAGAGGACGAGGGAACTCCTGAATCAAGTGGTGAGAGAAATTTGCTATCGTGGTGGTCTTTTTGATGGAACTAACCCGCATTTGCGGTACTCTAACCCATAATTCGCCTACCACTCAAGATATCACTGTGGTCAGTGCAAGCAACGTGCGGAATTCGTATTGAGCAGCCATCTATTCCCTGAGCAACCAGGGGCTCAGTTCAGCTGATTGTACTTGTTTGTTGTATTATCTATTGTTTTATTTATTTGTATCTTGGAATTTAATGTTCGATTTATTGTGTTACAGGTGGAGAGCCCAGTGTTAGAAGAGGGCGGAAGCATGTTCCCCGGCAGTTCGTCGTGTTGCGGCAACTGTCCCGAGGTAAGATTTTTCTTTTTTAATAGATTAGCATTAAGTCACAGAAATGTCTTACGCCTGGTCTTTTCATTTTGTAACGTATCTACGTTAACTGTAAGCAAAATGTAGTAAATTAATAAAGGATTGGTTGCTTGAACTGAAATGTAGGCTCCAAATGAAGACGTGGTACAAATTGGCCGAAATTTGGAATTTGATGCAATATTCATGAGGACTATTCACAAGATTAAATATAATTCAGGATTTCAGATCAATACTAGTGTCCTTGGCAAGATTTCATTTTATTTTACAGCAATCATTGAACAGCCACCCAAATTTTTTGGGTTTGCGACTACTAATGTTCCAACTCTGTAGTCTTGTAATTTCAAATGCAATCCAGAAGACAAGGGTATCAAGTATTGGAAGAAATTTGACTTCGTGGAGGACTTTTTGCTAGAACTGGAAGCAAACTACCTATTTTCATTCTTTTCTTTTTTTATACTATATAAAAGCAGAGGTGGGTTGCTCCTTTTTTAGGTATTTTTAAAGCTCTCAAATGCAAGCCAAGGTTGCTATTTGACTTAATAAAACTATTTTGCTTAAATTAGTCCTTTTATGACATACGTCTAACCCTTTTATTCCACCAAACAAATTTAAAACGGCAACATAAAAGAAATGAACTTTAATTTGTGCAACTAAGGCATTTACCTAAATAAGTGGAATCTTGAAACAACATGCATTAGTCGTCCCAATACACCCAGACCGAATTGTAAAGAAAACAGGGCGTCGTAAACAAATATCGTTCAGTTTAGTCACCGTCAAAAATTTGTCTTTTACTAAATTTTGGTGCTGTCAGTTGCACCATGAAAGTATTTCTCGATCATACTTCACAGTTTATGGTGGAACTAAAATAAAATGACCTTTCTTTTAACTAAACTTTGGGATAATGAGAAACTTTGTACAAATTACTGCTTAAAATTTTACTGAATTTTTTACAGTGTAGAGGCACATCAATGATATAAACGGTACATTGTGAGATGTTAGAGTTGTAAGAACAATGATTCGTCATGTTTATAGACCTTTTTTTCCTCATTTAAAAATTCGTGTGCTCTATTCTCCGTTTTTGTTTTCACTTCATTTCTTTTTAAAGGGTTCTAAAAATTAATGTTAAGTTCGAACACTACAAAACATCCGGTATCAATCTTTGCCCTTCATTAAACTTGGATTCAAGACGATTCAGCACTCAACAAATTGAAAGGATCTCCAAGAAGCGAATGGCTATTGACGGTCATTGTCCACACAATTATTCCCCTTAATGGTCAGGTACACTATTTGCCATTCCGTAGATTATCCAATAAATTCATCCTCGTTATGCACCGCGAAGATTAGCCGATCGATCTCATCGGCAAATGCTACAGCGGCCGATATCTGGTCACTGAATCATCATCCCCCGCATTGTTTACAGGATAAGTTAAGTACACATTCGAATTCGATTAGTCACCCCATGCTCTTCCGAACTACTTGTGGTTCCTTGCTGGACTTAACTATCATAATAACGGGCAATTGTCTTCCAAAATTAATAGTGTTTCTTATGAATTAGCTAACTATAAGGAAGCGTTTAAAAAATACATCTTATTTCATTTAACAGTAGTGTGAAAAATTTTCCAGTAGGTATCAATTGTGATCGTAGTCTCAAAAATATTTTTTCCCACAAAAATATATGAATATTTAACTTTAATTTTTCATAAAATAGACATTTTTGTCAATACGGGCAATTGTTTTCCAAAGTTATGAATTAGCTTTCTTATGAATTAGCTAACTATAAGGAAGGGTTTAAAAAATAAGTCTGCGAATCATACTTTTTTTAGTGCAAAATTTTTTTATAGTAGCATGATAAAGGTGTCAAACAGTGTAATCGTTGTCTCAAAATTAATTTTTTTTCATAAAATATCTGAATATTGAATGCGTTTTCATATAGATGTCTTGACACTTATTCATATAGATATAGATATTAAAATTAATTTTAAAGGCGAGAATTAAAATAAATTTTCCGCCGAGGGCAATACCTTGTCGGCACACCCCATGTTTACCCTATAGTAAGATGACCAGACGTCCTCAAGTCTTGAAGACAATTCTCGAATTTTAATCGTTCTCTACAAAAACTTCCAAAATCTTTGAGAACAGGAAATTCCTCAAATCTTAATATATGGGTCACAAATGCTCTTAAAGATTTTTTAAAAAAAAGGTCAGAAGTGCGCACTTTTTTTTCCTTCTTGGACCAGATAACTTTGTCGAACAGAATTTTGTCTCAAAATGATTTTTAGCAAAAAATAAATTAAAGATATTCCGGACTGTTAGGACAAGTTTTGTCTAACTGCTATACTCGTGTTTTTATTTTATTTTATAACCGTCGTTGAACAGCCGACCCAATTTTATGGATTTACGTCTACTCATGTTCAACCCCGTAACCTTGTCATTTTGAACCCAATCCAGAAGACAAGGGAACTCCTGGATCGAGTATTGGGGAGAAATGTGCCTTCGTGGAAGACTTTTTAATGGAGCTAACCCGCATTTGCGTTACATGGAGAGGAAAACCCCCGAAAACCTCCCATGGTTAGCCTGACGGCAAGGGGACTCTAACTCATGATCCGTCTACCACTGAGGATATGTAACGTCAGCACTGTGGTCGGTGCGAGCCGGATGCGGAATTCGAATCGACCCGCTATCTCTGGGATCGAACCCTGGTCACTTCATTGGGAGGCGAACGTTCTATCCCCTGAGCTACCATTGCTCTATCACTCATATTTGCCAAATTTGTTTTAACACATAATTATCAGTTGGGATTATTTTATAAATCTAAATTTCATTCATGGATTCGTCTTTTTATGACGCCAACAGAAGTGGCATTTTCATTGGAAAATGACACTGACTAAAATTAAAATAATTTGCGAAAAATCATGTAATTTCGATAGCAATTTTGAAGTTGATATAAATAACTTCTTAAGAATGATCAACTACCATTTTTCTGAGGAACGAAGAGCTCCCGATATAAATTTCACTGAATGTTGAAAATATTTATTGTTTTCTTCCTTTTTTTCATTATTGATCAGCGATAGTTTTAAAACTACTTTTTGTATCAAGCAGTTGAATTTGCCGATTTGGAGCGATAGAGAGTCTAATTCTGAATTTGTTTTTAGTGTATATGAGAGAGAAAATAGATCTTTATTATCGTATTTAGGTATATTGTATTAAAAAGTTCGATTAAATATACTTATGTAACTCTGTATCAATGCATATTTTTTCATAATGTATTCAATAAATTGTTGTTAGAAAAAAAAAATATATTTTTAAATGTTTGGATTTGTTTTTCTATTTGCACTGGGTCCAAATTTCAGAATCCTAGTACAAATGGTTCGAGAGTTACAAAAGATTCGACCTAGAGTTCCGTTTCGAAACCGTGAACAGACAAAAAATACTATGCAAACACAAAAGAAAAGTTTTAAAAAGAACTGAAATATTGTTTAAGTTGAACTTTTGATTGAGTCTAAACACATTTGCTGTTAAATAATCATCGCCGTTAAGAAAAAAAAAGGTTTCTAGTTCTCGGAGTTCTTTAACTCTTCACTGGAACACCAGGGTTCCGCGGAACATTTTTAGGAACCAATGATCTAGATTATCTTGAAATTAAATTGCGTGATTTTTACCATACTTGATAACTAAGGTTTTATAAGATCATGAAATTTTTCTACCCATGTTAATAGCAAGTTAGGTCAATGTATTTATTAGTAGATTTGATGTTGAAATGAATAGTCGTCAAGCTTTGATTTTGCTCCTGTCCCTTTTTAAAGAGACCTTATTAGGAACTACTTTGAAGTAAAATTGTATAAATTTACAAATAATCTATGCACTTTATACAAACGCGAGTATAATATTATATAATATTACGAGCCGCGATGGCTGAGGGGATAGAACTTTCGCCTTCCAATGAGGCGAACCGGAGTCGAATTCCACATCCGGCATGCACCGACCACAGTGCTGACAAGAAATATCCTCAGTGGTAGACGGATCATGAGTTAGAGTCCCCTTGCCGACAGACTAACCGTGGGAGGTTCTCGTTTTCTTTCTCTCCATGTAACGCAAATGCGGGTTAGCTCCATCAAACAGTCCTCCACGAAGGCACATTTCTCTCCACTACTCGATCCAGGAGTTCCCTTGTCTTCTGGATTGGGTTCAAAATGACAAGGTTACGGAGTTGAACATGAATAGTCGTAAACCCATAACATTGGGTCGGCTGTTCAACGACGCTTACATAAGTGCTGCTAGCAGTTAGACAAAACTTCTCCTAACAGTTCAGAATATCTCTAAGCAGCGCCCTCTATGCTGATTCTGAAAATGGTAGAATACGCTAATATAATTTTTAATATTTTAAATATTACTCCAACGTTGCATTATTTGGGCTCATAAAAATTCACAAAAATTTACGATTGTTTCATTAATTTCGTTAATTTGATCAAGGTAAAAAAATTTCGCCAACTTGGCGATTTTTTAAATAATTTAATAACTTTTAAAATATTTAAGTTATTTTTCTGTCCCAAAGCCCAGACGACATTTAATTATTAATCTTGATGCTAGAGTTTCAAAAAAGTTTGTAATGAATATTGCACGTATTATTCGAAGGAGAAAATCAGTATTTCTTTGAAATGAGAGAAAGAAAAGGAGGCTACATGAAAAGAAAGAGAGAAAAAAGACTTTACGCAATTATTTGATGCACTATTGGCTCCGTTCTATGGAAGGCATAAACATGATATCCAATGAATGAAAAATTGCTTTTTATTCCACCATTAAATGGATCTCTTGGCGTGGGGAGACATAACGACCCATTGAGTCGCCAAGAGTTCAACCTTAATTGCGTTAAAAGGCAGCCAATGAACATAGTGTTTGTAAAAGAAGAGTTTTTCCTCCACACACACGTTAAAAGCTTGTATTACATCGTGTTTGGACATGTTATGTCTCGGTTGATTGGCTTCACTTTAGCGTGTGGGTTGTTTGATTTGTACTCTGGCTGGGTGTACCACGGATCCTTTAGCGTTAAATGGTGCCCTTTTTTAATACTGTGATCTCTTCGTGTGAAGATGGTGTTCTCTTTTATTTCTTTTTCTTTAATCTCTTTTGGGGAAAGAAAGGTTCTGGGATCGAAAGAGTCAACTTAATTCCCTCGATTTCATGGCTTTTAGCGACATTCAAACCTTTTCATTGCTTTTTATGGAGTCGTCAGTTTTCTTCATTCATTCTACAATTTAACGATTACGAACGATGTTTGCATTATTCTACTATACTCTCCGAACTACTTACAAAACCAAAAAGGTTTGTTTTTGTGGAAATCGAAAAATGTTGATATTGAATGTTCAAGGCAGGGAAAATGCTTATAGCAATTTCCCCCTACTTAAACAGGGAGGGAGAATTGTTAAATATAAAAATATAAAAAAACTTTTTGTTTTCTTTTCGATTTTCTTCATGGTTCAAGAAGCTATTAATCCTGGAATATAAATCCTCGATATTTTATTGATTTTAATAAATTACCAGAGATTGAGCCATTTAATCAAAGAAAGGCTATATATAGCAAAATATATATATGGCGAACGTGCTTTCAGCTTTATCGTATAAAATCATTGGTAAGAAATATATAAAGCAAATTAAATTTCATTGTTGCCATCTATGAAGAAAAACACTTTATAATAATAATAATAATTGGAAAATTTAAGCAACAAACCCCATAGTAGGTAAAGAAGTTAATGAAATCAATGAGAAATTGTATTTTAAAATTGTAAAATCATTAAAAAACAATCAGATAAGTAATATTTGTAGAGCTTAACGTACAAACGTAAACTAGGATGGTTTTCCTTCCTTCTTTCTTAGGGTGACTGTTTAAAACTCAAAGCCTTTTGTTTAAAACTCAAAGTTTATAGACTTTAACTTTCATTTATACATTCTCTCTCTCATCAGTAAAGTTTACACGTATTGCCAGCATTCATCGGGAGTGTCGGTCACAGTGATAGTCTTCGAACTTTTTTGACGCACACTTACAGTCACCCACTTTACCAGAGAGCTCACTTTCCCAAAATTATAGCATTACGTTTTGTTTTTTTTTAATCTAAAATTATTGCTATTTCGCTGGGGTAGAAGGAGAAAATGATTAGGAAATTTCTGATTGCTGTACATTTTTATTTCTTACTATACTACAGTACATTTCTTATTACAGTTGAGGTGAATGTTTCTTGACAAAAAAGTAAATCAGAAAACCTCTAAACTATATACTGTAATTGGAGATATTTGAAATCTTAGCAGAATTAAACCAAGACAACAACAGAAATTTCATTTTAGGATGATATCGAAATTATCACAAATTTTGTGTGAACTGAAAAGAATCATAGAATCGAAATTGAGATGAAAATATTAAAAAAAAATTCTTAATATTTTTTTAATAACATTAACTCTGTATTCTCAAGAATTTCTCCTGAAAAGTTTCATTCACCTTACAGGTATTCAGAATGTCTGTTAAATGTCAGCAAAAATTCTGAAGATATTCCCATTTTTGTAGAAATTCTCAATAAAATTGTATTTTGTTAAGAAAAGCTTAAGATTATTTTTAATGTGAAGTAAACAACATATTAATAAGTGCTATTCGGCAATATTCTTAATGAAGGCTATTTAACAATATTCTTAATGAAGGCTATTTATCAATATTCTAAATAGATGCTGTGCAGCAATATTCTTAACGTATGCTATTCAGCAATATTCTAAATGGATGTTATTGAGAAATGTTCTCAATAGATGCTATGCAGATCTGTTCTTAATAGATGCTATGCAGATCTGTTCTTAATAGATGCTACGCAGATCTGTTCTTAATAGATGCTATTCAAAAATAAACTTAATAAATACTATATAAAAATTTAATTAATAGATCTTATACAATAATAATCTTGATAGGCACCATTCAGCAACATTTCTAATAGACTATTCACTTTCTTCATATGTTGCGTTGGCAATCTATGCTAATTTAGAAATCGCGAAGGTAATTTAAGTTAAAGTTAATATATTAAAGATGAAGACCTCATTAAAGTGAAAATTACAGTGTTTTATTTGGAAAAAAATAATCCTTGAAGATTGGATTCTAAATGAAGTTCTCTTCTATCGTTCGTAAATGAGTTTTTTCAGTCTCCCTAACACAATGGAATCTCGTTCCATAGTTACAGTTTAACGACAAAAAATTAAAACAATTCCTTTTATTTGGTTACAATGCTGTATAACTTTTTAACGTCTCTTTTGCTGTGAACTGCAGTTACAGTCATGACTTCTTTTTGAAATTGTTTTTTTTTCTTCTTTCTTATATCATTTATTCTTTAAGCCTAAGGACTTCGTTTTTATTTCTTTTATTATCAACAGTATTGAAAAGAACAAAAATCTGTTTTTTTTTATTTCAAGTCGCAAAGAGGAAAAGAGAGGAAAAGAAAATCGTTTGATGAGTTATTAAAAGAGAGAATTTTTTTTTCATTCAAAGAATAAATTATTTCTTTCGTGCGCTTGAAAAGAGAATATTTGTTCTGCTTCACAATAATCATTCTCGCTGAGAAAGTTTATTGTAGCAAGAACATTAAATATTCTTCTAGATTCATTACATTGAAAACAAAAAGAATAGTACCTTTTTTGATTTAAGAAAATCATTTTATTTCTAAACAATATTTCAGATAGTCACAATTAAAAAAAATTTTGTTTGCTCTTATATAACTTTATTTTGCTTCTTAATATGTAATATACAAAAATCTAATTACTGCATGCATATATTTTAATTTATTTTTTGCTTTATTAAACAAATTTTTTCTTTTTTTCCATTTCTGTTTTTTTCGAGAGAAAAAATATTAAAAATAAATTGTAATAAAATTATTATATAAAATAGATAGATTCTTGTTTTAGCTAACACTTTAAACTTTTTTATTATTAATAGTATTGAAAAGAACAAAAATATACTTTTATTTCGATTAGCAAAGAAGCAAAAAGTAAAAAATAAAACAAAATTCATAAATCATCGAAAATCATTAAAGTTTTCAAAATCATTAAAAATCATTGACATAGAAAAGGTTTTTTCTTTTTGAGCTGTAGCTATTTTATATTTTATTTTATAACCGTCGTTGAACAGCTGATCCGATATTGAGTTTACGACTGTCCTCATTCAACTCCGTAGCCTTGTATTTTTGAACCCAATCTAGAAGACAAGGGAACTCCTGGATCAAGTATTGGGAGAAAGTTTGCCTTCTTGGAGGATTCTTTGATGGAACTAATACGCATTTGCGTTATATAGAGAGGAAAACCACGTAAACCTCCCACGGTTATCCTGACGGCAAGGGGACTCTAAGCAATGATCCGTCTACCACAGAGAATATTTTACGTCAGCACTGTGGTTGTTGCGTGCCGGGTGCAGAATNCCCAGCCACATCATTAAAAATCATTGACATAGACAAGGTTTTTTCCTTTTGAGCTGTAACTATTTTATATTTTATTTTATAACCGTCGTTGAACAGCTGATCCGATATTGAGTTTACGACTGTCCACATTCAACTCCGTAGCCTTGTATTTTTGAACCCAATCTAGAAGACAAGGGAACTCCGGGATCAAGTATTGGGAGAAAGTTTGCCTTCTTGGAGGATTCTTTGATGGAACTAATCCGCATTTGCGTTATATAAAGAGGAAAGCCACGTAAACCTCCCACGGTTATCCTGACGGCAAGGGGACTCTAAGCAATGATCCGTCTACCACAGAGAATATTTTATGTCAGCACTGTGGTTGTTGGAGAGTGGAGAGCATATAGACCAGCATATAGACCATATCGGCATATAGACCAGCCATCGCTGAGATTAGAGCCTGGTTCGCCTCATTGGGAGGCGAACGCTCGATCCTCTCAGCCACCAGGGCTCCTAGCTTTAGTTATTGAGATTAATTATGTCTCGTTGTTTTACTGATAAGATCATTAAAGGGTTTTAAATTTTGTTAAATGGCATGAAAATGACTTAAAAGGCCAAAAGGGGCAAAATATTTCTAAGACCGGTATAATAACTAGTTTACAAGGACTTATAGAAGGATGTTTATGTCTTGTGTCAAAAAATACAAAATACTTACTGACCTCAAACAAAACTCAAAGGACTTCGAATTAAATAATTAAAACTCTACTATTATGTTTAATATAAAAGGAAGATTTATTGACTAAACAATAAAATTACAGCATCGCAGCTCCAAAAAAAAACAAATCTCTTACTCAAAAAACTATTATTTACATTCTAAACTTACCATGGCAACCACAAAAACTCTTCTCGTTGCCATCTTCAAACTGATATATAATAAGTAAGTTATTTAACAAAAAATACGATGCGCATAAGCACATAATATTTTACATCTTGTACACATATTTGCGCACATTTGTGCTTAATTATATGCATTTTTTTGTGTTAAGAGAAACGATAAAGGAGTCTGTAAGGCTAAAACTGACCTTCTTCGATGTAACTTTCCTAAAAAGCTACTTATGATATCGCTTTGAAGTTGTTTGGGGATTTTTAAGATTATATCGGTTGTATACCGTGATAATGTGTTATCGTTAACAGGAATAATTTTTGAGTTATAAAGTTTTTTTAATGAAACTTTTTTAAGAATTAAAGGTTCTCAGTTCATAAAAAAAAATTTAAAAATGTTCTGCCTAAGATATGTTTTTAAAGATTTTACGAAGTATCGTACAGTTATGATTTATGTAATTTAAATAAATAAGGGAATGGATCATTAAATAAAAAAAGGTGAACAACAGTCATCGCAGGAATTACATAAAAGGATAAATAGAAGATCGTATAGTTTTAAAAAAAACATAAGTCCAAATGAGTTACCTGATCCTTCGTTCCAGAAGGATCCCCAGATTCTGTTGCTGGTCAATTGCTGTTGAAATTGAATCATAGAGGACACATGGTTTAAATTACTAACTTCACTTTATTTCGTAGATATCACTGGTAAAGGTTCAATTCATGAAGATGGCATTCAATCGCTCACGAGTAACGCGAACTTTGTATCATATTTTTGAATCAGACGAGACTTCCTTCTTTTTTAAAAGGGAAATTCGAGAATCAACGACTTGTAACAATCAGGATCATCGTAGATTTGGTNTGAAGTTGTTTGGGGATTTTTAAGATTATATCGGTTGTATACTGTGATAATGTGTTATCGTTAACAGGAATAATTTTTGAGTTATAAAGGTTTTTTAATGAAACTTTTTTAAGAATTAAAGGTTCTCAGTTCATAAAAAAAAATTTTAAAAATGTTCTGCCTAAGATATGTTTTTAAAGATTTTACGAAGTATCGTGCAGTTACGATTTAAGTAATTTAAATAAATAAGGGAATGGATCATTACGTAAAAAAAGGTGAACAACAGTCATCGCAGGAATTATATAAAAGGATAAATAGAAGATCGTATAGTTTTAAAAAAACACGAGTCCAAATGATTGAGTCAAACCTGATCCTACGTTCCAGAAGGATCTCCAGATTCTGTTGCTGGTCAATTGCTGTTGAAATAGAATCATAGAGGACATATGGTTTAAATTACTAACTTCGCTTTATTTCGTAGATATCACTGGTAAAGGTTCATTGATGGAGATGGCTCCCTTTGAAATGGCATTCTATCGCCCACGTGTAACACGAATTTTATATCATATTTTTGAATCAGACGAGACTTCCTTCTTTTTAAAAGGGAAATTCGAGAATCAACGACTTGTAAACATCAGGATCATCGTAGATTTGGTGAGTGCTACTATGAAAACTCGCCAACTATTAGCGACAAGGCACACGTGTTGACCATCTTAATTCGCTAACTTTCAAATTGAAATAAAATGTAATTTATCTTTAAATCCATTTGATAAACTTTAATTTAAATATATTTGCATCTTGTATTTTTTTTAAAAAAGGTGAAATACTAGCTATTCAACTGGAAGGCGAGTGCCTAAAAGTTTTTAAAAAAATGAGAGCGTTGTTAGGAGCAAAGCGCTACTTGGTTAAATTTAAGGTGGGAATAATCGATATGAAAAATCAAAGATCAATTGATCAATTTAAATGTAGTAGAAGGCAATTGAGGTTAACTGAAAAAACTATTGAAAACTAAAACTGAAAAAACTATTGAGTTGAATATCGTCGCACGTGTGATGTAGCAGCATCACACAAGTATGGATATGTAAATATTCTGTGGAAACAAACTGAATCATTATCTTGTTTAGATGTTGAAAAAATTTAATCAAAAAAGGCTAGTTTTAGCATTATTTGTATATGCCCTACCGACTCCCCCTTCCAAGATAGAAAAATAATATGATATTAGTAAGAACGGTATAGTAACTAGTTTACAAGGATTTGAAGTTAGGCGCTTGGATTTAGTATGCATGTTTGGACATATTTGCATACTTGTGTGCATTTTTTCTCATTTGTGTAAAATGAAATGAAGAAAATGGCTTAAAAGTTTTAAAAAGGACAGGATATAGTTACTAGTTTACAAGGATTGAAGGAAGGGCACTTGGTTCTTGTACACATATTTGTGCATAATTATAGAGTATTTTTCCGTATTTGTCTTAAGAGAAACGATGAAGAAAATGACTTAAAAGCTAAAAAAATGTCACTAAGAACGGTATAGTAGGTATTAGAGGAGGGAGGATAGGGAGGTAGGGCGGTGGGGTCTGATATCCATATTTGTGTGTAATTATATGTATTTTTTCGTACTTGTGTTGAGAGAAACCATGGAGACCCATTATAACGCGATAATAACTCTCTACTCTTTCATATTATATCTATATTTTCTCTGACACTTATTGCAATTTGAATGAGAGTGTACCTTTTTTATTCTAATTCTTTTATAGGTTATCTCGAATCCGAAACGAAATCTTCATCTTCCTTTATTCTTACACCCACCCTTAAGGAACGACTTCATCTTTCTAAGAGGATTGTGAAGTGGTCGTGCTTCACCATCACACACTTCTCCCCTATCACAGGGATCTTCATCATTTTCATAGTCTCTGTAAGAGAGTGGGTGGGGGGGAATGAAGTGGAAGTGATCGAGGGTGTGTCGCCGTCCCAAAAAACCTATTTGTCAGAGGGGTGCGGGTGACATTTTTAATCAATCTCCACTGTGCGAAGCCCCAGACTGTCCAGTATCGTCCTCCATATAAATATATGTATATGTGATATTGCGTGTAGGGGATGTCACGTGTGCGCATATTTCTTGCTCAATTTTCTCGATTGCTTTCCCCTCTCTTCCCCTTTTACTGAGTTTTTGGAAAATTGTGTTTTGGGTTATTGGCTTTACCTGTTGGATTTTCCTGATCGAATGCTGCAACTTGTTTTGTATCTAGAATTTCTTAAACAGTACAAAAAGACGGGGTGTTCAATAATCACCGTCCTAAATGTGTATTTTGTAGAATAATTTTGGAAAAAAAGTAAACATCGTATGGGTCGCAGATTAATCTTTGATGTTAGAACAAGTATCAAAATCTGACGAATTAATTTTGAAGGTATGACAACTGTTACTCTTTTTCAGATTATAGAGCTTTAACAAAATTAAAGACTAAAGCTTTCAGAATATTCATTAATTTGACAACATATTAATAGCCTTACTACGAGAAGATCGGATATATAATATTTGATAAGATTTGTCTTAATATTAGTGAATTTAATTACAAAAAAATTAGAACTTATTTAACAAGATTTAGCAATTATTAACAAATCTTTTTTTACTTAGTCAAGCTTATTTCAATTGTTTTCATTTGAAAAAAAGGCCCTTTCTCTAAATGAAGTGCATTTGAGAATATAATTAATATAGAAGTATATAATATAGGACTATAGAGCTAATATAGAAGTATATAATGTAGTTAACTAATATAGATGTTTGCATTATCATTCTAGAATGGCATGTAGATGGGTTTGTTTTTAAAGTAACATGTTTCAGCTCTTAATTATTTTGATAATAATATTCGTCGTAAATAATAATGTTCTGTGTTTACACCATTTGTGCATAATACTTGTTTGTTGAAATTTCTTAATATTAACATTTGTTCTTAACAATATTTAATACTTCATAAATAATACTTGATGCTTCTTTGTAAATAATACTTTTCGTTAATAATGCTTTTCTTTTTTATATTAATACTTGTTAAAATGTTCTTATTAATAATACTTAATATGTCTTGAAACTTGAATTTGTGGTAAGAATTGTTTTCTAATCTTACTATTTTTTCATTCTTTTTTTTTTTCTTCAAACAATCGTTCTAATTTAGAACGCTTACCTGTCAGATTCCAAAAACAAAACAATACCAAAATATTGATTGAAATAAACAAGCTAAAATTTTTTATCTTTATGATAGAATATACGTACTACGATTTTGAAAAATGCATAGACAGCTCAAATTTTAGAACCTTAAATAGTCTGATGAAATGAAACCGCGTTTATCCATTTCGAAAACAAATTTATGCAAATGGTTTCGGAGGCGAGATGAAATTTAAGAGGCAGTGGGAAATTTTTATATATTAATCAGAATGAAAAAGCATGATTTCCTAATCTGCCTCGATCACTCCCTGAAATACTTCTGTTTTCGAACTTTTTTTTCAGCCCAATTGCAATAGAATCTAAAATTTATTTTTCTTGTCCAATGAAAAAAGGATGAAAAGGTTTCTATGTTAGCGCCTGGGCTTGATATATTCCGCCTTTCGTTCGATTTTTCAATTCTGTTTAAGCTTTTGTTCCACCGCCTTCGTGTATTTTATCGTCATGCGGATATCTTGCCCCAACCCCGATCTATTTCTTTTCTTTCTTTTTTTTTTGTGTTGCACCGTGAATTTAATGATATGCGGTGGATGTCCTGTATTGATCCTTAAAAAGTTCTGATTTATGTTGGGTTGTATTTAACGAGTTTTAGGTAAAAACCGGAAAAAAACAGCGCATTAATGTTGCTGGGACGTTTTACTGCTTTGTACTCATCTATGTGCAGTAAATTTGTAATACTCAGCAATGAGCAATAAAGCTGATTCAGACTTTTGTGTGGAAGGAAAATTGATTTCCAGTTGCAAATCTGCGTCATTTATTTATCTTAAAAGTATCTTTCGAAGCTCTTTCGCTGAGGAAAATAAAAAAGAAGCCACATTTGAAGTGCCTTACTTAAAACAAAGCTAAGTTAGCTTAAGGCTAAACTAAGTGCCTTACATTTAATGCTAATTTTTAATTAGAGTTTATGCCATTTCGCCGTAAAGAATTATCTTGTCGTTAAAACGTACTAATCACTTAAGTTTTTTTTTATAAAAAACCATCAATTTTGATAGATTTTTTCACGGAGGTGAAAATTATCAAAAATAAAGATTCTGAAGTTTTGCAAATATTTGTGAGCCCAGATAATGCAGCATTGAAATGTTTTTTTTAAATATCAATAAAATAGACCCCAAACTCTTTTCGTGTTCACATAGCTCAGCTTTTCTTCATCCTGGTGTTTTGTACTATTTCCTAATGATTGGACGCTGGCTAAAGATGAGTTAAACTACTCCAAACAGTCACGAAAAAATATTTACAAACCCACAGTAGTTAGCAAAATAGCATATTTTTCACAAAAAAAGCGTTTACTATAACGAAAGAGTCTTCAAAAAACAACTTTAAGAGTTGAGTCCTTCTTAGAAGAATAGGAAGAAAGAAAAAGGTAATATATTTAACCTTTCACATCTGGCATACGGTAAACTAGACATAAATTTTAAATTTGATTTAATTTATAATCATCAGAATCAGGCAATTTCTGTCTACTTGATGGTCCTCAAATATCATCAGAATTTTCATTTCACATTGATGGTTCATCATATGGCTCTCCATATCAACAGAATCGAGAAATTGTTTACTTGATGGTCCTCAAATATCATCAGAATTTTTATTTTACTTCGATGGTTCATCATATGACTCTCCATATCATCAGAATCGAGCAATTGTTTACTTGATGGTCCTCAAATATCATCAGAATTTTTATTTTGCATTGATGGTTCATCATATGGCTCTCCATATCATCAGAATTGAGAAATTTTTCACTTGATGGTCCTCAAACGGTGTCTTCCTTTGAGGGGGGAGGGTCCTGAAATTGAGAGCAGAAGGAGGGTGTACTAAGAAGTGTAATATCACACATTTTGGAGAAGAAAAGAACTAATTATTTAAAATTGCCAAGGTTAATATATTAAGATTATTCAGTTTTAAATATTTTTCTCATCTTATGTTTTTCTTCTTTTTAATTATTTTACGCAATTTTTTTTTTCTTTCTGATTTCTGTTTTGTATTCTCATTGATTTTATTTTGCATCAATAAACATCGATGCTGATTAAGATCTAAATTAAGTACTGGTTAAGTTTTAATTTTAAGAAAACTTTATTATTAAAATTTGTTGAGGGAGCATGTGTCTTCGTAGCGAGAGAAAGATTCATAATTGATAATGATTAAAGTATTCTTACTTTATGACTGAATACATCATTTTATAAATGTTCTTTAAAACTGAAGTTACAAATATTATTATGACGCATAAATTTTAAAAGATAAATTTGAAGTGTGATCTGTAACGCGGAACTTTTTTTCTGAAATACAATGATTATGTGATAAAGCACGACCCGTGACTAGGGAGTATTGTAAATTTTTACATTTTGGGACAATTTAGGGGTGTAAGAATGACATTATTTAAGAGCACCCTTTATGCAAAAAGAACTTCATCTACTATCTGAGCGTTACTCGCTGCTTGCTGTTATTTTGAACTAATTTTTATCAGGTTGTTTCTGTGATTCTAGGATCTTCTTAAATTGTGAAATCAGCAGGTAACCTAAGAGTTATTTTGGATATTTTTTCAGCAGGAGTCATTTCTAACGTAAAAAATCTACCTCTAACCTTTAATTATTTCGGACTGCTTTACGGTCACCTCAAATGTTCAAAAAACCCTACAATTATTTCAAATTACCTTTCAGAAACGTTTTTGCAGTTATAGTTCGTTCATCAGGAGTTGACACTTTGCTCCACCTCCTCGGACGAAGAGTTCATTTAAGGACGGGGAGTATAGGTAGAAACGTTCCCGCGTTTGAAATTGAGACAACCCTTACTGCTCGCCAAACATAAACAGTGAATTCTTTTTCAGTCACTTACTTCGCTTTATCATCTGCTATTATATCTTTCGATACTATTGTTTTCTAATCTTACTAT
>NC_092209.1:6103275-6134359 GCF_043381705.1 Parasteatoda tepidariorum
AAAAAAAAAAAAAAAAAAAAAAAAAAAAAAAAAAAAAAAAAAAAAAAAAAAAAAAAACAGCTTAAATGAACTATAGTTCGTTTATCAGGAGTTGACACTTTGCTCCACCTCCTCAGACGAAGAGTTCATTTAAGGACGGGGAGTATAGGTAGAAACGTTCCCGCGTTTGAAATTGAGACAACCCTTACTGCTCGCCAAACATAAACAGTGAATTCTTTTTCAGTCACTTACTTCGCTTTATCATCTGCTATTATATCTTTCGATACTCTAGGTAATTAAATACATTGCAGCAAAATGTCTCAAAAAGAACAGACTATTCACTCAAAAGAAAGAAATGTCATTAAATTTATGAAATATTTAATGTTAAAAAATGCACATAAAAATTGCAAAATAAATATTTTTGACATACGATCGCCAATTAGCAACCTTGTTCAGGATTGTTCACATCCTTCTCCCAAAAATAGCGAAATAGTATCGTCGGATACCACGTGATGAAGGCGGAGCCAAGTGCCAACTCCTGGTAAACAAACTATACCTCATTTGAAAAAATTCTATCTGTAACCTGCAGTTGTTTCGGATAACTTTTTAGTGGGATTTTTGCCCACACTTCTACTGTAAACAAATCTGTAGGTAACATGTAGTTACACCTTGACTACGAAAATCATTTATCTGAAATAACTGTAGCCTACTTTCAGTTATTCTATATGCTTCTCGCTGTTTCTTTTTCTCCCGGGGAGTCACAATTTTCTATTCGATTACAGCAGATATTGATAACTGCCTGCAATTTCTTTCGCAGTAGAACTAGAAAAAAATAGCAGGTCAGAAGACAAGACAGAGTGCCAGGAGAGATGACGAAATCAAAAAGTACTTTATTCCTCCGGGTATTTTAAAAATTGCCCCCTCCCCCCCAGCATCCCAGAAATGTATTAGATACCGAGAGAAAAATTACATGTCATGGTTCATGGAAGTATATCCACGTTTTCTCACTAGAAGAAAATGGCAGCCATGGAAAAAAAATTGTTAACTCTATTCTTCGGGGGACAAGTTTATATCCGAACACGTCTCATGCATGTTGACAAATGACACTTTTAGATATAGTTCTCAGTTATTTCCAGTTATGGACACTCCTCCATACCCCCCTCTCACTGTCTGACTTCAAAAAATATTCTGAAAAAGGGTTCTGTATAAAAGGATCCCATTGTCTTTGAATTTTTCTTGATGGTATCACGCCAGACATCAAGTCGACCAATTACATAGTGGTTTTTTTTTTAAAACTTTATTGAGAAATTTCATGTCTCAATTTTTTTATCTGTTCGGTGGGAATATTTCTTCCCGTTTCCTTGCATGGTAGATTGCTGTGATTATTCTGGAACCTATAGATCTTTTTTGGGTGCCTCTTGCAAGACTAAGGTTTTATTATCTTGGTAACAGAAGAAATTTTAACGAATAGCATTTCCAGAATCATTTACAATTATATATTTCAATCCGTTTGATTTCTTGATCAACAACTTATTCAACTTACCTTCTCTGATGTCCACCTGTTGATGATCATCCTTAAATTATTTTGCCCACCAAGACAAATTAATGATTCAAAAGTTTATTTCGAACTCAACTTAATTTCAGTTATCTTATCGTGATAGGTGTTGGCGAAAATATAAAATTTTTGGATAACATTTTATTAAATTTTTTTGCAGATAGCAACACAGTTGGCTATTATCCTAAATATCAAATCTACCAATCATAGCGGCTTCTTTATTTTATTGAGTAACTTTATTATATCTCAATTTTTTTTGATCTGTCGGGTGGCGGGGTTATTTCTTCCGTTTCTTACAAGGTAGATCAAAGTGATTGATTTTATTGAATGATTATTATTGAATGTTGATTGCAGATTTTATTGATGATGTTGTAGATTTTATTGAATGTTGATTGTAAGGCGAAAATGTTTTATATCTATCTTGAATTGAGAAGGTAAATGACAAATACATAGCTGCCAACTCTATTGAATTTTGCCAGTTTCTCCTGGTCTACTGGTTTAATTAAAATTGTCCTGGTTTTTGTACATTTTTGAAAATTCCGTAAAATTGAGTAAGTTTACTAAAAAAATTCTCTATTGAAATATAATTTTTGTTCAGATTATAGCATGCTTGCTTGAATATTTAAATAAGCTTGCTTCAATATCTTAAACATAATGAAGCGAAGCTCATTTATGTTCAATACTTTACTGGGTTCAATACTTTACCTACTATTACTGGGGTTCAA
The DNA here is from genome assembly GCF_043381705.1 of Parasteatoda tepidariorum. Classification (NCBI taxonomy): domain Eukaryota; kingdom Metazoa; phylum Arthropoda; class Arachnida; order Araneae; family Theridiidae; genus Parasteatoda; species Parasteatoda tepidariorum. The sequence continues at coordinate 6,105,535 of NC_092209.1, forward strand.
TACTTCTGTGTTCAAAATGTCCAGCTTATTTTTATTCAGAACTCTCTTTTTAAATTAATTCTAAAAACATTTAAACTTTTTTTGATGAATTAAATGTCTATTAATATTCGAAATTATGAGTAAACATAGCACATAACATTTCAAGTATATTTAATGTCAATCATAACTTTAAATTATTGCAGTTTCTCTATTTTGATGACTATGAAAATCCCTAAAATTCCCTATGTTTGAAATATTTATTACATTATGCAACAATTATCATAAAATTTATATTTCGTAAAATCTACTGGATTTTTTCTTATCCATGTTGGCAGCTATGCAAATAGCATTTTTAGAAACTTTTACCTTTTTATATTGCAGTTTGAATGACATGTCAAAACAACGCAAATATGCCAATAAACATCTTATTTAACTTACACTCTTTGGCAACCACCTGTTGATAACCATCCTAAAATGTTAATTGATCCTAAAGGTAATTTTTGGAAATCGGTTCCTAAGAACCGTTTGGTTTCAGAATATTTTCTCTCCACAGTATTGGGCCAAATATGTCGACCCATTATATAGTATTCTTTTTCTTTCATTCTCTATTTTCTTGATCTGATCGGGACGAGATATTGATTCAATTTGGGTTTTTTTTCGTTGGACAGATTGACTCGATGACTGCAACTTTAATATTTTCTTCGATGTTTTACTATTTACTTAGAATTAAAAAAGATAAAACTAATTTCAACATTTTCAACTCTTACACTTNTCTATTTTGATGACTATAAAAATCCCTAAAATTCTCTATGTTTGAAATATTTATTACATTATGCAACAATTATCATAAAATTTATGTTTCGTAAAATCTACTCGATTTTTTCTTATCCATGCTGGCAGCTATGCAAATAGCATTTTTAGAAACTTTTACTGTTTTATATTGCAGTCTGAATGACATGTCAGAACAACATAAATATGCCAATAAACATCTAATTTAACTTACCCTCTTTGGCAATCACCTGTTGATAACCATCCTAAAATGTTAATTGATCCTAAAGTTAATTTTTGGAAATCGGTTCCTAAGAACCGTTTGGTTTCAGAATATTTTCTCTCCACAGTATTGGGCCAAATATGTCGACCCATTATATAGTATTCTTTTTCTTTCATTCTCTATTTTCTTGATCTGATCGGGACGAGATATTGATTCAATTTGGGTTTTTTTTCGTTGGACAGATTGACTCGATGACTGCAACTTTAATATTTTCTTCGATGTTTTACTATTTACTTAGAATTAAAAAAGATAAAACTAATTTCAACATTTTCAACTCTTACACTTCAATTCGATTCATACTTTATTCCAACTCACTTTTCAATCCAATTCAAATTTCTATTTAATTCATATTTTAATCTAATTCATTTTTCAATTCAAATCAGAAGTCAATAGACACTGATATGCTAATCAAAACCTTTTTAAACCAATGCACTACTTGCGCTCAGAATCTTTTTTTTTCACTTGAAAAACACTGGAACACTGTCACGTTGAACCTTGTAAAAAGTCCATGCTTGTTTGAGAGAAATCATGGGAAGGATTCAATCATATTTTCTGATAATTTGCAAGTATTATCTTCAGATCATCACAAAGGAAGAATGCCTATCTGTTACCAATAGCTCATTAGTTCAGTTCTATTGCAATGCTAACTATCATAACTAACTATAATAGATATAAAGTAAATATGAATTAAATAGTTACATTGCGTTGAAATCCTTATTCCAGCCTAAACCAGCAGTACACATACTTTTTGTCCGATAAGTTTAATTTTATGATTTAATTAAAAATTATGCTTAAGAATACACCAATTCATGACTAACACGTCATTATTTTTCACGAAAAATTGTTCATATGAGCGATTTTATTGATGGTAATTACTTCGAAATTAAGTCAATTTTTTTTACAAACTTAAAACAGTTCCCGAAGCATTAAATATCGCGGAGAATAAATACCAATGAACTATTTTCATCACCTTGTTATTTTATGAGTATAGTGACGTTACCTAAAAGTATTCACACGATTGGGTCGTTAAGTGGGCGGGGCGAAGATCGTCATTAAAAATGGCCATCAAAAGCATTCTGAATATGGAACTGGAGTTTAGATGTTCCCATGCATACTTTGGCGTCATTTCCATAATTCTCTTCAAATATATTCCTTATCTTCATATTTAATAGCTCTTCGAAGATAGCTTCGAATGTTGCCATTTCAAAAAGGGTCGATAGGCTATTGGAACGTAGGGTTCAAATCGTTTGCGTTTTGTTAGAAACTTTTTTTTCTCTTTTATTTGTCGTCTGCTTTTATTTCTGTAGAGAACTGAAGTGTTTTGAGCATCCATTTTCCAAATAAAAGTGCTTACGGGTGATTGGATGAGGTTTTTTTTCCTGATTTTTTTTGTCAAAGGTCTGTTTTTATGGTTGCGTTAAATCCTTTTGTGTTCTTTTTCATGGAATATTGATCATTCCGGTACTTCATTGTTTTATCGCTACATTTAATGAGCTTTTGAAGGTAACATTCCTTGTTATTTTGAGCATTGTAACTTTACGATATAGAGATGTTGTTCTTGCTTTTGTTCCTTGATTTATATAATAAACTTTTGTAGTACTGTACTAAGTACAGTTTCATTCATTTGCCCTGTATTTTTATTTCAATTTTTTCGGAAGGCATAAAAGGGTTAAATGCACCTACAGGTTTAAAAGAAAATAATTTTAAACTATCTTTGGAGTTAAAAAAACTTCTAAAGATTTATTCTTATTCTTTTGTTGGGGGGGGGAGTGCATTACAATTTCCAGACCTATTCAAGTAGTGATAGTGTCTTAAAAGCTGTTAGTTTTTTAATCATTATTAAATTATATTTTGGTAAATAAATAATGTATCGGAATTCCAATGAATCAATGCAAAAGCTTATAACGATTAAGGGTAATTTTTTTTTACTTAATATAGTATATTTTAAAAGGTAACAATTAATATAGCGTAAAATACAGTTTTCATAAAATATCATTTAATAAAATAACATTTTATAAATAAAATAAGTATTACTTTGTAAGGCAAAGCTTTAATTTATCAAATAATTTGTTCTTAAAATTCTTTCAGTTATAAACGTGGTGACTAAATTTTTTAAATATCGCTGAAATGGTAATGTTTACACTACATTTGGTGCTATTTAGGAAGACTATATTATGCATAAGTACCCATATGTTTTTAAGTAAATGTTTAACATTTTGTCTTGAAGTTTTTTAATTTTATATTTTCTCATTTTTTTTTAAAATCTGAACTCTTAAGAAATTCTATATTGAATCATCATTCATAATTTCAATACAAATGTTATTCTTTTGAAATGATATTCTAATAGAATTTTTATGTCAATAAAAAATTTCGTATAAGTAAACAGCAATCTTCTAGAAAATTTTCAAATCCAGCATTAACAATGATACATTTATGAATTGTCTTAAAAAGCTACTATAAAGTAAAATCAGCAAACTTCTACAAAAAATCATGGAAAACTTATAGAAAAGAAGTATATTTGATATATAAAAATTGAAAAATCAGTTAAAAGAAAGATTTTAATCTTATTTTGCAGCCTTTGATTTGCAAATTCTATATAATACTTGTTTTTAAATAAAAATATACTTTATTCAAACTTTCCCTATATTACTTTAAATGTTTACTACTTTCTCTATTACTTTAATTTCTTTGTAGTTTCTCTATTACTTTGTATTTTCTCGGTTACTTTAAGTACGTTGTACTTTCTCTATTGCTTTTGATACTTTGTACTTACTCTATTGCTTTAATTGCTTCGTATTTTTATTATTGCTTTAATTGCTTTGTAGTTTCTTTATTCCTTTAATTACTTAGTACTTTCTCTGATAATCTAATTGCTTTGTACTTTATTACTTTAAATGTTACTTTTCAAACTCGTTTATTTCATTATTATAATTGAGAATTAAAGATGCAGGAGTGATTATTTCGAGCATCTCAAACTTATGTAAATATTAACAGTTTAGGTTTCAAATTCTTCAAGAATTTTTCAAAACTAGTTCAAAAGACTTATAAATTTTTTAAAGAATTAGATGATATGTTGCATTTTAAAGCAAATATTTCATTCTATAAATTGGCTTTAACGATACAGGATCAGAACTAATGAATAAACTAAGCTGACAGCTTTTAAACAGCTTGGTAAGATAGAACTAATACCAACCTAACATTGCTTTTGTCCATTCTAGGTATAATTAAACAGATTAATGTCTAACAATTTGCATATACAGTGTTCAAAAATAAATAAATAAACTAAACAGACCATCCTGAATAACTTTTTATCTAGCGATCGGATCTTTACGTTCTAGGATTTCAATCTTAATGGTTCAGGAAGGTGACCTCAAATATGCTAATCAATTAGTGCAGACGATATTTTAAGTTACAAAATCTGACACAAAAACATACTTTATCTGAATAAACATACCTTTCTCGATGAAATTGGATTTTTTATCCCCAAAATGTATGGGGTGGGGTTACCGCCATCTAGGAAATATTAATTAATATGACAACGAAAAATGATATTAATATATCGTAGCATTGTTCTTTTTTTGTTGCTACAATCATAGCAGCACAACATCGCTGCACATACTCAGCAAGGTTATAGATATGCACAATTTTACCCAGTATGGTTCAAAACCATTGATTAATAGGTTTTATTTGAATATTGTTGTTTCCTTTCAAGACGTTTAGCTCTTCCCTCTACGATATATGGGATAAAGTTCAGGAAAATGGCACGGCCTTTGTTTTACAGAGTGTGATTTACATCAATATTCTGAGAGAGGATAAGAAGGATGTTTTTTTCCCCAATATAGCTATGGGCGAACTATTCCTTCACACGCTTAGGGGTGCAACTTTGACCATTGAAACACTGCCTGAAATGTCCAGTTTGCGTCATCTTCTGGTTTGCATATGTTACCGCGATAGACCAAAACCAAGAGAATGTCGACTTTCAACGGTGAATGTCAACAATCACATAATCGCTTTGGTGAATGTCCGAAATATTTGTTATATCCGATTTGATATTAATTTATTCGTTGATATTATTATACTTAATCGATACTTTAACATCTGCTGTGGATAGATTGGGAGAAACATCAGTGTTTGTAGTGCCGGTTAAATCCATACCTAGCTGTGGTACTTTACATGAAAAAGCACTGATGTATGACATACCGGGAAATTCATACCGGGCAGTGGCACTGAAACTTAAAAGAGAACATTGATGTAGGGCATACAAGGCAAATGTATACCGGGCAGTAGCACTTAACTGGACCTGGTATATATTTCAGACATTTACCAAAGCGATTGTAAACATTCACCGGTGGAAGTCAACAACCACCCATTTCTGTCACTCACGGTAACACATGCAGTTGAAAACTATTTTGTAAGACATACCAATACACAAAGCGATCCATTAGGTCATCCATTTGCACTTATGGTCTGGGTCCTTGATTTGAAAGACTCTCAGAACCGTAATATTGCCTTTATCCAGTTTGTCATCAAGAATTAGATATTTCACATTTTTTTATGCGGTATATCGAATTTACTACTGGGATATCAAATTATTATTAAGTTTGTATTCATCAGGAAAAAATTTCTTTTACAATGCTTTCTTACGATCCAGTTCAAGTGTTCTAAAATGAATTACAATCTAGTCATCTGAGAGTGTTTAACCCAGAAGCAGAATATTTTCAAATGTTCTGCAACAGGACTTATTAATATATACAAATGTTCTGCAAGGATTTCACAGCGAAAAAAAGTTAGCTTTACATTAAAATACCGTATTTTTCGGCGAAAGCGCCGCTTCGTCAGAAGCGCCGCACCTCGATAAAAATGAATTTTTTTAAAAAAAAGTTATAGTAAGCGCCGCAATGGCGCTGAACCGCGTATATCAGCATCCTTTCAGAAGAGACCTTTAAATTACCATTTAGAATATCTGTATAATAAAAAATTACATTTTTTTATGCATTTCACAAAATAAAGTTTTAATTTCTAAATTATAATAAAAAATTTCTTTTTCAGCAAAAAAAAGCAACAAAAAAAGTTTTCTCTTNATTTGGTAGAGCGTTATTTCGTCGTTGTTATTCACTGGAAAAGCGGTCACATTGGTATTTTCAACTCGAAATACTGCCATATCACTGCCTTTATTCACATACTTGCAAATATATTTGATGCTCTTCTTTTAAGGGCGAGCATAAGTATTAGAGTTTAAAGTGAATTGTTGCAACGTGCGTGAATATTACTTTTTGATTTATCAGGTTTCTATGTCTAGTTTGAATTGGAATATGATTAAATAAAGATATATTTAAAATATACGTTAAATCTGTCCAAAAAATGAAAAAAAAATTAGTTATAAACCTATTCTCATACCTACTGAATATACATATAAAATTTCATCAAAATCGATCCAGCCGTTTAGGAGGAGTTTAACCACTAAAACTGTGACAAGAGATTTTTATATATATAGATATACATTTATATAGAAATATTGTATTATACTTATTGGAAATAGTGATACTTACTTTTATCATTATAGCTTGATTTGGAAAGGATTCAAAATTTTGCACTTCTTAATTGTTAGAAATAAACAAACAAAAAAGCTTGGAACTATTAATAAATTCGAGAACTAAAAAGAAGAAATTAAAATTTGGGCATTTCTTAAATATTAGAAATAACCTAAACAAAACTTTCAAAAATTGTAACTAGTAACAAACTGTAAGGCAAGAATGACTTGTCATTCTTCAGTAATGTAATATGCCAAACAAAATGATGCTAAGAAATGTTGAAAATTTTGTTTAGTATCCTAATATTTTACTTCAAATAGTATGTTTTGATATGATCATGTTGGGAAAATGCAAGAATTTGTTCTTAAATATCTTTTAACAATTTTTTTTCTAATTTTATTGCCCAAAATTAATTAGTTTTAAATTATAAGCAGTTAAACTCAAATAAAAATACAGTTTTACTAAAACTATGGCTTTTTGACAATTTTTGACAGAGGGGTTTTTGACATGACGGTAAAAACCATGGTATAAACCGGTAAAAACCGTCACGTGTCAAAAACTTGCCAACCCTGCTTCTAACACAGCGATTTAAATTTTTTTTTCGACTGTGGAATCCTGATGGATCGAACTTCTTTTGGCGGAACCCCGAGACTTAAAGAATAAATTTCAGCGATTGTGAATACATTAATTAACGAAAGACTATTCATAATTTTGAAAATATATATATGAATTAAATTTCATTAATTTAGAAAATCTTTATTGAATGAGTGTAGAATGAAATTTTTTCATTATATCGTTTTATCAATATTAGTCTTGAAATTGGTTTTTATGTCTGACAGTTGAATTCGCAGGTCTGGAGTGGTTTCTAATCGAATTCTTAATTTGGTTTTAATGCATTCGTAAACTGTAAATGAATTAACTGAAATATGGGTTGCATTATCATAAAAAAGGAAGAAAATAAACGTGGCGAATAGTTATCAGAGAAACATGTTTCTTCTCAGTCGAAGTTGGGTAATTTTATTCGATTTGAAATACTAATGGAATTTTTCACGAATAAATAACCTTTTCATTATTTATTTATTATGTTATTCGAAAAAATATTCTTTTAAAACTGACGTGGTGTCTTCGTGCGGGTATCTCGTTCCGGCTTGGTTGTTGAAACATGGCTTTTATATAACTTAGCAACTATTTTTTTCATTCGGTTTCGAGTAAGCTAAGTCTTTCAAGTGTCAATTCTACTAGGTGACACATTTTATATTCTTTCACGAAAATTCTTTCACAAAGATTTTAATTCTTTCATTATATATTTCTTAACACAAAGACAGGCACGAAACCATATGGAACATAAATAAACTAATTATGCATCGAAGTTGCCAGAAACAAAAATATATCACGATAAAAATAAAATTCATTAACAAATAGTAAATCTGAATTAAATAAAAGAAGTAGACGAAAAAGAATTATATTTCAGCAAATTCCATGTGTGATACGGAACTGTATTTGATTAACTTCACTTTAATTAACCTTCTAACTTATGTGGAGAAACTTAGCTCAACTTTAACACGTCATTTTGCTTATAAATGGTCAGCTGGCACTGACATCATAAGTCACATGTATGTTTGTGATCATCTTTTTGAAGTGCATGTACCCAATTAAATAATTTCATAAAAAATGGAAATTTTAAATAAAGAACTGATTATTAATTGGATATAAATTTAATCACAGGTTTCGGAAAACATTAAAAATTCCGTACTCATCTAATCCCTGTAACGCTTTCTCAGAACCCTAGGGTTCCACGGAACACTATTTTGGGATCTGCTTTAATTCGTTTTTTATTATGCGATTTATTTTTCCTTTTTCTAAGTCAACCACTGTTAGGCTTACATTTTAACGTAATTTTCACTAACCAATTCATTTACAGTTTATGTTGAAATGATAATAAAGGTGAAATTTCATTGAAGTATCTGCCCCCCTGCGATAATTTCATCATTCTTTAACGTAACAAAAATACTATCAACCAGTAATAAAAGTTTTGTTAATGCAAACGGAATGTTTACTATAGAAGGATTAATTTTTCAATTTAAAATTATTTTAATGAAATCAAAATTACCTGGCCAAAGGCTATTGAATACGAAAATATTGTAATTTATTTCATATTTTATGTTTACAAATCTGTATTCATACAATAATAAGTAATGTATATTATTTGAATTGGGTTATAATTATAAATTAAGTGAAAATTATTCGTTTTTCACTTACTTAAGCAGCCAAAAGGCAAAAAAAAGTTATTAAAATATATTGGTTGTCGAATTTTTCACGCCTATGTATACAATTAACTATTTCTTCTGTATTTATCAAATACCGTTCTATACAAAATGTGATGCCATGACAAATTAAGAAATTCAATTGAACAAATGGATGATCATTTTCTTGGAAATGGATGGGCCATTTTCTTCGTAAATCTGAAGAATTTGAAGTGAAACAATTTTCTGATTGGAATCCTTAGGACAATAGAAAAGGGGAAGACCTAAAAATACTTGACGTAGGACGATTGTAAACGAAATAAGAACAATGGGAAAGACATGGAACGGAGCAAAACTTCTGGCCACAAATAGAGTAAGATGGAAAGGTATGATAGAAGCCATAATCTTCAATTCTGAGTGAAAAGGAATTCGTGTATATGTCTACACAAAATTGAGAGAAAAAAAAACAATTTTAATGGAATCCTATTTCTAAAAAAGTATTTTTGAGAGAATATTTTAAAAAAACTGAAAAATCATTTTGAAATATTCAAATCATTTGATGTTTTTGTTGTAATTGGCCATTAAAGCACAGAGGATGTGATTGTTCTTGTTTTCTAGTGGCGCGATCTATGGCCAAGAATTCGGCTTCTACCATACGTCACAGCCGTATAGGGTGGACCCATTCATACATCAATTCATTCATCCGCAGATCGCAATTTTGACCTGAACCAGAGAACGATCCATTTCTAATTCAGTACCCCCAGAGGTATGATTTGTTATGGGAACATGGAGGACTTTGTGACATGACGTATTTAACGAGCACCAGTCACTATTTACTGCACGGGGAGTCTTTGGTTTTCTGGATTCAAATTCCCGTTCTCACGAACGGGAGTCCATCGCCCTGCCAACCAGGCTACCCTGGCACAAATCGTTTGATACGTTTTCCTTTTACTCAGCCAAAATTGAATGTTTCTTAACTCTCAAAGCTCATTTTTTCCTGACAGGAAATTCTTTCTTACTCTCAAACACGAAGAAGAAAAATTAAAACAAAATTATTTTTCAAGTGTACATTATATTTTCCAGTTACAGCTTCGGTCATGCATTATTCGAAATGACAGTTCTGAATTCTTAAAACGACATATAAAAAAATAAGAAGAAAAAATTCGAACTCGTTTATGCCATTCTGATTTTATCCAATTCAGCAAAAATAAATTCCCCAACATTTTTTCCCCTCCAAACATCCAATGACATTTTCAAAACTCTGACGATTCACCAATTCAATCAAACTCATTTTGTGTGATAGTTCAGTTGAATTTTGAAACGATTTTTACATTGATGGAAAAGATTGAATGTTCTATAAAAAATGAAATGATAAAACAGTATCTTTCCGAATTCTTTTTGATAAACGAGATTTGTATTGAAGATGTAAAATATGTATCTAAGAAATCTCTTTTTCATGAAATATTTATATTTTTAAAGGGTTTAGGGGGGTTATTTTTCAAAAAATAACCGCCTTACGATCGTAAATTCCAAAGTTTCGTATTTAAATAAATGTGGGGGAGGGTTATAAAATGGGCTGTATTTTCACGCCTGGAAATAGTATTTATTTATATATGCCCCTGAGTGAAAGAAATCGTTGTTATAATTGAACATCTTTTAAGTACCTCATTTATTTCCTTGAGTGTTGATTTTAAAATTATGCCTTCTTTTTTTCAGCAATAAAGATTTTCTTAAAAATCCATCTCGAAATTTAATTTTGAAACAACACTCTAAATGTGTCTTAATCAAAGGTTTTTTTTTCTGTGCAATGGGGGTGATTAAGTCGTGGTGGATCAGGAGATGAAGCGTTCGCCTTCCAATGAGGTGAACCGGTTTTCGAATCTCAGCGATGGACAGTCGATTTGAATTCCACAATCTGCTCGCACCGACCACAGTGCTGACGTAAAATATCCTCAGTGGTAGACGGATTATGGGTTGGAGTCCCCTTGCCATCAAGCTAACCGTGGGAGGTTTTCGCGATTTTCCACCCCAAGTAATGGTAATGTGGGTTAGTTCCATTAAAAAGTCCTCAGGGAAAGCAAATTTCTTCCAATACTTGATCCAGGAGTTCTCTTGCCTTCTGGATCGGGTTCAAAATTAAAGGGCTACGGAGTAGAGCTTTAGTAGTCATAAGCCCTAAAAATTCTGCCTACTGTTTAACGACGATTACGAAAAAAAAGGGGGAGTGATTGAAAAATGTGTTTAATACATAGAAACACTTTCTAAAGACCTTAAACTAAAAACAAATCTTTAATTTTAAATTAGTCATAGTATCTTGCTGAAAAAAACAGCCTGGACTTAAATATACTTTTTTAGCAAATAAAGTAAAATAGTTGTCTGGATTTTTCCGAGATCTAAATCAATAAATAATTCGCAATTTCTGTATACTTTTATGTATCCAAAGCATGAAACTTGAAAGTAAGTTTTCAAGTATTAAGAAAAAGGAAAAAAACAAGACCACAAACGCTTTTCCTTTTCACGAAACTGGCGTTTCGTCATTATTGCCGTTTGTTTAAAACTTGTGGAGTATAGTCACATTCCCCCAACAATTTTAAGACAATCTTCTCTTATTTGTGTTGTTGTTGTTTCTAATTCCCAAGAGGTCCATCGCAATTAGACCAAATCCATAAGTCCAAAAATGTGCACGAAGTCAAAAAACAGATGAGGTTTTGAAAATACCTCGTCGATCTTAAAATTGGTACAGTTTAGAATATGCTCAGACGAAGCCTGAGCAGTCCTACATTTAGTGCAAAGTCCAAAAGTCTTTCGCTCCTGAACATACGAGAGACACCTCAAGTGACCACTTGCAAAGCGAGATAAACAAGTCTGTTGGCTTCTAGGTTCCTCAAAAAGCAAGGCACTTCCAGATCATTTTCTGAAATACCAACTATGCGGAGGTGGAACCCTCCAGAGGTCCATAAACATTTTTTGCACTCTGTAAAGACCTCATTGAAAGTGGAAGGTAAATCTGGCTGTAAAGGTTCCAAAGAAGCATCATTGAGTCCGCCATCTCGTTACCCTTGATTCCAACGTGTGATGGAATCCATTGGAAGTGTACTCCAAAGTCAGCTGAGAGCCTGAAGAGCATCCCCAAAATTGAAGCCGCAGACCTGTCTCCAACATTCATCCAGTTGTTAAGGTGTTGGATTGACGATTTGCTATCCGTCAGTATCCATATATGCTTAAAGTCAGGCTCAGCAATATTCTCAACATGTCTTAGGCCATTTTCAATCGCAATAAGCTCAGATCTGAAAACCGAGCAAAATTCAGAATTTCTGAATTTGAGACTCAATGTGTACGTGGGTGTTTGAATAAAAACCCCACTACCTGAATGACCTTCTTCGCTCTTGCTACCATCTGTGTATAGTTGTAAAAGCATCTGTTGGTATTTGGCTAAAAGTTCCANGGTGGAACCCTCCAGAGGTCCATAAACATTTTTTTGCATTCTGTAAAGACCTCATTGAAAGTGGAAGGTAAATCTGGCTGTAAAGGTTCCAAAGAAGCATTTTTAGCCAGTGAGTCCGCCATCTCGTTACCCTTGATTCCAACGTGTGATCGAATCCATTGGAAGTGTACTCCAAAGTCCGCTGAGAGCCTGAAGAGCATCCCCAAAATTGAAGCCGCAGACCTGTCTCCAGCATTAATCCAGTTGTTAAGGTGTTGGATTGACGATTTGCGATCCGTCAGTATCCATATATGCTTAAAGTCAGGCTCAGCAATATTCTCAACATGTCTTAGGCCATTTTCAATCGCAATAAGCTCAGATCTGAAAACCGAGCAAAATTCAGAATTTCTAAATTTGAGACTCAATGTGTACTTGGGTGTTTTAATAAAAACCCCACTACCTGAATGACCTTCGTCGCTTTTGCTGCCATCTGTGTAGAGTTGTAACGCATCTGTTGGTATTTGGCTAATAGTTTCAAGAGCCATTTGTCTCATAAAATCTGGGTTGTCTTTACTTTTATGGGCCGGGTACAACAGCTCCGTGTGGAAATGGATACCAGAAAAATCAGTAACGGGGCTAAAACATAACCTCAAGGAATGAGGTTCAATTCGGCAGGGATATTGCAAGTCTACAAGGTGAATTGAAGCAGCCAAAGAGAATGGACTGTTTCTCTTCTGTCTATGGTTATTTTACCATGAATCTAGTTTCTTATTTGTGGAGTTGTTAAACAATCATGATCACAAAGCCTTTGCCTACCACCACCACACGCCTGGACTATGGCCTAAATAATTAAGTTAAAATCTGGATGTCTGGTCATATTGCATTCACTCGATCGTCTCCACTCTAGTGTAAACTCTCCGGCGATTATGTTGACTGGTTGAAAGGCGTGTGGCGGAGGCCGAAGTATTACTACCACCAACTGCCGTCAGATTTATAATGTTGTGTAGAGTGCATTATCTTCTGGTCATCATTAAGGATGATCTATACATCGTTACAGCTCTAGAGCGACGTTAAAAAACAAGCAAAAAACAAAACAATCAAAGGAATAGGGTTGGCCGTGTAAAGCTAAGTACATGGATGGTGCTTCGTCCTAAGACCTCCAGGGTTACTACTCCCGATTGATGTTTACGACCAAATTTGAAAAAACGCACCATCCAATATTTTTATACTTTTAGTGTTTACAATATGAGTCGTTCTTTTAATCTAACTGTCACCAAAACAAACAGAAGAACTGGAACTCGGAAGACTCTGCAAACTCGCTATGATGCTTACACATCATTTATGCTGTCATATTAATTTTGTAAAAAATCTTTTAGGCTTACGACCTGTTAGAAATTATAAACTACAGAAAACTCTTATGAATGGTAAAACTACGCGTAAATTTAAACACAAATCACAATAATAAAACTTCCTAGATTATTAAGCCTGTTCACGCAGCGCCTCATAAGCATAACATAAGCGGAGAGATACACCGGAAGTTTTCTGAATTTCTTCAGGTTTTAGAAAGTTTGTTATTGTTTACATTCAGTCAATCATCCATAAGGCTTGTTTAGACTATCCAATTTCTTGGACAGAAATTGATTGATATTGATGGAAACTTGTTTTGCTTTGAGCTTGGATCGTGTAAACAAACATCCAAGAACTTGGTCCAACTTCTTGGACGATAGTAGAGCTTGTTCTACTTTCCATCCAAGTTTTTTCTCCCTTAACCAATCAGCGTCTTAGGTTTTGTGACGTCAACAAGCTGGCAGCAAATTATGTCATTTTATTGTGGGTTTTCATAGATTTTAGTCCAAATAAATTGATCTGTTGAGGTTTATTTGTGTTATTATGATTTTATTTGAATTTATTTAGTAATTTTAAACTTATGTAAGTATTATTTTATAATGTTAAATATGAACAAAGCGCATGCGCAAGTTTTACTTTCAACGAATCAGCGACATTCAAGAACTTGGATAGTGTCAATGAATCATCCAATTCCTTGGACAGAGAAATCAGTCCAATTTCTCGGATTCAAGAAATTGGACCGTGTAAACAGGCCTATAGGCACAAATTAATTTCAATCTTTCAATTAAGTGCCAGGTTTCATTTCTTTCAAATATGCACTATTTAAATGAAATTTACCTCTGATCGTACGATATGATAAAAATAAATAAATAAATAAAAATTATAAAAGGAACGCCCTGAATAACTTTCAATCTAATAATCGTATTTTCACGCACTAAGCTTCAATCTTTTATGGCTCGAGTGGTTAACCATAAATATGCTAATTTATTAAAGAAGGAGATATTTTAAGTTACGGTATTAGACAAAAAAAGTCCTCTCTCAAAATTGGTTAAACCTTTTTTTTTTGTTGGAGAATTTGGATTTCTGACCCTAAAAAACAGGATTGTAGCCGAAATTTAGGAAGCATAAAACCAATAGTTAGGTCAGGAGAGGGGTTGAAAGTTTGAAACCCTTAATGTGAATTGATTTTACTTTCTGCGTATTTCTCGCTATATCTCGAGATCTTTTCAAACGAATCGTAAAGTTTTGCGCACAATTATAAAATTCATTCAAAGATAACTCCAAATAAAAAATAAGTGAAGTGGTCGATGTAAAAGTATGTTACAAATCTGCACTTTCGAGAAAAAACAGTTAATTGTGGAAAGATTGTTTTAATTGCTTCCAAATCGTTATATTCTCTACTTTAGGCGGTCTAGAAAACTGCTCTGTTTTTGAAATCAAAAAATGGGTATAGCTCTTGGAACTGTGCAATTTTGAAATTTAGCACATATCCCAATTTAGATATTCTGGTTACAGCTGGAAAACTGTTGAGCTGCATCTATTTATTTTTCTGATTTTTTTTCAGTTGCTTATAAAATACGCCTCGCCTGTACTTGTGATAAAATATTAAGCGCTTGTAGTTAAATGTTTAATAATATCAAAGTGAATAGGCCTCACTTTGCCACCATTACGAAATCATAATATTGATAAACCTCATTCTAGGATTGATTACAGTAACTATTATTGTAATCGATTCGCGATTATTCCATTCTCCGTGATAAACTGTTGCTATAGTTGTACCAAGTCATTGTAGAAACGGGGCTAGTGTTACACATACCTCTTTTCAAAAATGAACAAAAACTACTGGGTGAAGTGTAAGGCTCGAACCATAATACATGCCCCATTCGAACTCTGAACATTGCGTTTACCTGTACAGATTCCAAAACAAAAAACTTATTTTCGTAAAAATGTTACATACCCCATTTAACATTGAACTTTTCAATTTTTAATAACTATTTATTATTTTCTGCTTTACTTAATTAGAAATTGAAAAAAATTTGAATTGTAGGGTATATACATCTTTCTTAATAAGTTTAATTTTAAAAAAGTCGAATATTTAACGTATTAAGTCCTCAGACCATTAAGATTCCCAGAACGTGAAAATCCGATCATTAGATTAAAAAAAACTATTCAGGGTGTTCAAGATATTCGAATTATACATATATAATTTGTGATATGCCCCTTAGAGTGATCGATTTCTTCTATTGGCTATACATCATGGAATAGTGTCTCACAAACTGATGATCATAAAGCTTTATTATTCGCCATCTTACAAAAATACGCTTCCCGGGGCTACATTCTGGAATGGCGAAAATCTTCGGGCTCTTTTCCTTCTGCACCCTTTTTACATTATTGGTTCGAACGTCCTCATAAAATTTTATGTTTATCCCCCCTTCACTGAGAGAGGAGCTTTCGAAAACAATTTGTTCGAGAAAGTAAGCCATCACTCCCTCGGACGAAATACTTCAGACTCAGTAACGTTTATTCATTGTATTAATATCTGGTATATACTCTCAATTATCAGAGTGTGCTTCCTCGGGATTGCATGCCATCAACTATAATTTGTTAAAAAAATAAATACAGAAAAATTATTAACACTTTATTAGACATGAATTATTTACTTGTGTGTATCTGAAAAGCTTCCTTTGGTTGCTATGCTACAGCAATATGACAACAGCTTCTTGGAGACAACAGCAACATGATAATGACCGGCCCATTTAGAAAAATAACCCGGATCATAAATTATAATAAATCATGAGTTACAGTCCCTGTTCGATTCGGCGATTACTCAATATTATGTTTTACTGATACAAAATGAAATCATGGATTCTATTTAAACGACTAAAATTCTTTTATTTCCATTTCAATAATATTTAGTAAATTCCACAGTCGTGAAAAGTGAGCGACAATACGTTCATTTGATTCTACAAGAATAATAAGGATTTCACTAAATGAAATGTGCCCAATCCCTGTCGTCAACATTCAATCGACGCCGGACTCTCTAAATCTGATTATTATTTCCAAATCATTAACCAGAATCTTATTTCGATTTAGTACTTGCAGATCACAAAGTGTGTCAAAACCAATCGTTTCCCTTGGATCTCTTATTTTTAGTTACATAACCATTTCTTATCCCTGAATCGTGAATAATGCTTCCATTTCCGTTCGTTATCTCTGTATCAAGAATTACAGTTCTATTTCCTTTTGTTGTCTCTGAATCAAGAATTACATTTCCATTTCCGTTCGATATCTATGAATCAAGAATTACAGTTCCTTTTCCGTTCGTTATCTATGAATCAAGAATTGCATTTCCATTTCGATTCGTTATCTCTGAAACAAGAATTACAGTTCCATTCTAGTTTGTTATCCCTGAATCACAAATTGCATTTCCATTTTCCTTTTGTTTTCTCTGAATCAGGAATTACATTCCATTTCTGTATGCTATCACTGAATCCTAAATTATGAATCCATTTATGTTTGTTAGCCCCGACTCAGAATTACAGTTCTATTTCTATTTGCCGTACTCGAATTACCGTACCCATTTCCGCTTGTTATCTCCGATTCATAAATAAGTCTCTTATCCATTTGTTATCCTCGGATCATGAAATTTTCCATTTCCATTTGGCAAACTGCGGTTTGTTTTACTGCGCAAAAACTATAAGAATTAGAAGTTTGACATTACTAAAGTGTATTGAAAACTACACAGGAATGAAGATGAAATAAAAAAGAACATTTAATAAATAGTTCGAGAATTTTTAACTATTAAACATGCTGTAAGAAACCATGTTGGTCGATCTACTGTCCACTGAAATGCAACTACAGAGTTGACATTTGAAGGCTGATGTCCATTTTAAATAGTAATTTTAACGAGAAATTTTTTTTCAACATTCCGATTTCTTCGAAAGTTATTGCAATTTTATGTTTTATTTGCTGTTTTGTTTTTTCAAATAATAATTACTTATTAATTTGCGTAAATGCAATCTTCCTTTTATAAGCTCGAGGTTGACTTGATGTCAAAAATAGCAACAAAAAAAAAAAGAATGAATAAAAAATAAGGTATAAATTTTAACGTTTACTTGGCTATTTTTAAGGATATAAACACTGAAGAGAGAAAAAAACTGTTTCCAATTCGAACTGTTATTTGGCATAAGATTATCTTTATATGTTGTTAACAGGTAAAAGAACTTCGCACTTAATACTGCTTATTATGTCGCGTATTCTGTATTCCTAAAATCAATTTTTTTTTCAAAAGTGCATTTAATTGTTTTTCAAATCCTGTTATCCTCTCATTTCATTTATCACGTTTTAATTAATTGCATTAAATTATAATAATTATATATTTTTAAACAAAATTATCTTTTTTTATTGATTTTAAAGAAGAAAACCTATTAAGAAGATCAAAGAGGAAAAGCAATTTATGCCCATTAAAGCTAATTCTGAAGGGAAAAAAACTGCACGTTTTTCCTCAGCACTATCCTTTCTTCACTGAGTAATAACTCCCTGGGATACCGATTTTTCAAGTTATTGATTTTCTAAATTTCTTCAAAAGGTAATACATGACAATCCAATCATAATATCTTTAAAAATAAACATAAACTGTTCTTCCCCCTTAATCTACAATGATGTATGAGAAGCAACTACGGGGGTCGGTGGGGGAAGCTGACAAGGAGCTAAGCCTCCTACTCATTTAAAAAATTCACTTTCCTTGTGTTTAGATTTGCATCGTGAGTGTAGATTTTTTTTTTATATCTACTACTTCAGTAGGTTATACATTGAAAGTGATAAAAGACCCTGCGGTTATAAAATTCGCTGAAAATAATACTGTATTCAAGAAGCTACTTTTTAGAACAAATGTAAATAAGAGGTAACATATTTATTGTTCGCACAGAATAAAACTATCTGCAGTATCTATTACTCTTTTCTTTAAACAAACATTTCTTTTTACTTATTTTAAAATTAAAACTCTCATTTGATTCTTTAAGTAAACCCGTAAAAAACTGAAAGTTATTGAAGTTCTCAGACCTCTGTCATTAGTTGACATTTCATCTTGGACGATACGGACAAACGAACCCTTCTCGAAAACATTCTTCATTAGCGAACTTTTCATTTTGAAATTAAAAGTCATTAAATATTTTTTTCACCATGCCCCGGGCAAGTAAATAGCTGAATTCCTGACCGTCATTCAAAGCTGTTGTTTTAATGAATTAGCGCAACTTTTTTTTTTCCTTTCATCGCCAAGCTCTCTCTTTCTTGGCGAAGAAAGTAATGCCTCTAAGCTAATGACCGTACAGATTTCTAATTTCTTATTAAATTTAATGTGACTTTAACTATTCTTTTCAATCAAGTAACTCTTTTGGAAAGTGCCGCAATTAAAAGTATTAATGAGTCGCTTTCTGCATTTTTCATCCAGTTTATGTAATCGATTCAAGAAATAATTCAAATCGTCAGAAATATCAATTCGTTTCGAGAATCTGTTTTTATCAACTTCTGCTGATTTAATTCATTTCAGAGCAATTTTTTTTAATCTTCGTTATAAGTTGAGAATAATTTTTATGCAAATTAAATGGATTGAACTTCAACACGACCCTATTGAGACGAAATCAGAATTTGATCTAATGTAATCTTGTTCTGTGGTTATTCTGTTAGTTCGAATATAAATATTATTTTTAAAATTCAAATCGTATCTTAATAATAAAAAATATTTTTTTTAATTTTAGCTTTTAAATTTATTTGTAAAAAATTTTTCAAAAGTAAAATTTCATTTTGGTGAAAAGTTTAAATAAATTTTAAATTTTTTTTTACAAATTAGAAAAGAACATTTTTTATTGTTGGAATAATCTAATTAAAAGCCAGAACATGGAAGAATTTGCTTTCTATCTTAAATTTGTAGTTCTGAAAATGCACATTGCTTCAGAATTGATATTGAAATTTCCCTAGTAATTCGGGCAGCTTAAAAAGATTAAAGAAAACATTAGTGTAGAGAATACCAGTTAATGGCCTTTAATCTTCATCTTAAAAAAATTATCATAAAAATCAGTGTTGGGAATAGCTAGAAATTGCATACCGGGTAGCGGGACTTTACACTACACAAAGTCATGTAGAACATAAACAAGCTTATTATGCATCGAAGTTGCCAGGTACACAGAACAAAAAATATCACGGTTGCTATAAAATACATAAACAAATAGGAAAGAATTATATTTCAGCAAATTCGATGCGCAATACGATTCTGTATTTAATTAACTTATTGTTAATTTGCATTCGAAGTTATGTAGAGAAATTTAACTCAACTTTAATCCGCCATTTTGCTGATAAAGATAAGCTGGCGCTGACGTCATAGGTCACATGTGTGGGCATAGATATGTGGCGTAACTACCACTATAAATATTAAATACCGAATCACTAGTATATAAGAGATGTTAACTTGATTCTTTCACGAGGTACCTTTTGATAGATGAAGGTTGACTTAGTCGATAATTGAAATTCCCTCATTGGTGACCCGGACGTGATAAGAAATTGTCAATATTGATGGATGAATCCACATTAAACAGTTGATTTGCTTAAAAAAATATATATATACTGCTCAAAGAAAAAAAAAGAAAAAAATCCGGTGAAGTGTAAATAAAGTCTCCCGGTTAATAAATATTAATAAATAATAATGAGCGAAATGCTAGAAAAAAAAATAATAATAGCGAAAAGCTTTAAAAAAATGATGGGAAAAATAGCGAAAAAGCTATAAAAAAAAATAACGAGCGAAATGCTTGGAAGAAAAATAAAAATATAATGAGCAAAAAATTGAAGTTAACAAATAAAACAGCATTATTCAACTAGTGGTATCTGTTCGTCGAATTCTATCACAGATAAAATTCTGGAAGGGGAGTAACGTGGTGTAACTACCACTATAAATATTAAATACCGAATCACTAGTATATAAGAGATGTTAACTTGATTCTAGCATGGGGTACCTTTTGATAGATGAAGGTTGACTTAGTCGATAAATAAAATTCCCTCAGATACTTGGAGTGCAAGTGCCCACTTGCGTTTAAAACCAAATAGTTCACGTAAATTACAAAGTAATATTTTTTTACCCTATAATTGTTTTCTGGGAATTTAGAATTATTCATAATTGATATATTTTGTAAAAAAAATGAAATTGTGTTAGTTTTTAGTTTTATCAAGCAATGTTCTTTCTCTTTTGTAACTAAAATTTGTTTTCTTTGTTTTAGGGTTTGACATGCAGCCTGGTCTATGCCATATTTGCCGCCGTACTTGGAATGATCAATTTTGGATATAATACTGGTGTCATCAATGCTCCTCAGCTGGTAAGAATTTTTTTCATCCCCCCTCTACATCATGCTTAAAATTATTCGAAGCTATTTTGGTGATTAATCGGTATTTGTTTAAAATTCCGTCGATCAGGAAAGTTGGTACGAATTCCACCTAATTGGAACTAAATTGTTTCATTGTAATTATTGAATATTAAAAAAGATCTTTTTTAGAAAAAATAAGTATTTTAAATTTATTTACATATTATTCTTATCCTATATTATTCATATGTTTGTTCACACATTTTTTTTATTGTTCATAATAAAGTATTTCAAATGGTACTTTTAGATTAGGAAATTCTACTATTTTTTTTAAATTTAATTTAATTTTTGTGTGTTTAAAAAATAAATAAAATAAAATAATAAAGTTGGTGGAGGTCTAAATTTTTTAAATTTTTGATGAATAGAGCCATAAACCTGCAGTATTTCCAAAACTAAAAAAAAAAGTGGTAATGAATATAGTATGACGTGCTTAGACGCACTTCAAAGCTACAAGCATATATATTTAACAACAAAGTTGTTCAAAAAAGCATAAGTATTTTAAGAAGTATTTAATGAATAAATTTGCTGATAATTGGGTATAATATGAAAAAAGCACAACTACTTCCACTTACTGGGAATAACATTTACCTTTTAGTTTAATTTATAAATTGAGTTTTAAATATGCTTACTAAATTCATAAACTTCGGTAAAACAACAATATAAATTATTTCCAAAGGAACTAGACTAATACAATTCCAACCTGGCGAGTAGCGACTTATAACAAGACACTTCGTTTGATGCTTTTACTTGTTGCTAGAAATCAGGTTCGCAGAAAATGCTGTTTACTAGTTAAATTTAGTAGGAATAACACGATCTGTGACGTAGGCTATAGTATACCCAATTGGGTATACTATAGCCTACGTCACAGGTTGTGTTATTCCTACTAAATTTAACCCATGAACGGCATTTTCTGCGAGCCTAACTTCAAGCCACAAATAAACAAACGAAGTGTTTGATCGTTTAAATAGCTGCTCGCCAGATTTTATTGCATTATAAAGAAAAGTAATTGATATTCGATTTTTGATTAATAATTGATTTATGTGGATAGTGTGATTTATGTGGATAGTGGCATAGAATTTAGCATTGCGTCATGGTAAATGTTATTCCTACTAAGTGGAAGTAGTTGTGTTTTTTTATATTATACCCAATTATTGTCTGTTTAATCTTTAACTTCGATCTAGTTCGTTAAATTAAGTTGCTATGGTAATAGTTGGTTTTGTTTTTATCTTGATCTTGTTCCTTCTTTTTTGTGGCGAAGAAACAAAATGGCTTTGAGTTTATGTTTATTTTTTAGCATTAATATATTCATATTTACGCCATTTTATATCTTTGAGCGTTTCGAGTTTCATTAATGAAGTGAATATTTTTTTTATATATATTTTTCTAAATAGAACTGATTAGTAAACCATTTTGTGTGTCTTAAGTTGTTTCTGGAATAATTAAGAACACTGAAATATGATTAACTAATTCTGATTCGAAGTGCAGACAGAAATAAGTTGTTTAAAATATAATATTAGCGCAAAGCTACAAATTCAGCCTTGAGTTGCCTTAGAGCCTCAAATATATGAAGCGCTAAATATAGTATTGACTCTATTACCTACTATGTATCACACTCTCAAAGGTAAGAGACAGTATTTGCAGAGGTTGTTTTAACTTCCGGTAAGAGATTCGCATGTTTTGATTTTTTTATTATCATACGTTATCTTTCGACATATTTTTTTTATGTAATCATTTAATTTCGAAGGTGAAAAATTCATTTGAAAGTGGCGGCTGTGGTGGGTCTGCTTTAGGGTACACTATGCGTCGAAGCTCTAATTTATCTTCTAAAGTTAAGATGTTGTTTATACTCCCTCAAGACCATACCAAATTCAGCGAAATAATACATTAAAGAGGAAAGAGTGGAAGAAAGATATAGTCACGTTCTGCTATGACGTCCGAGGAGAACAAAATGACTTCCTGCAAAGTTTTTTTTTTTTCAAGGGATGGATGGTGAATAATTTGAATACAGATGTTTTAAATGTGGTATTTCGGTTGCACGTTGTAAAAATGTAAAGTTACGTCACTTAACAACAATATTTTTCAAAAAAGAGCGTAATATAGTGTGTGTTGTATGAAGTCAAAAGCATGCGATATTTAACGAGGAAATTGTGTTGAATATGGTGCTTGCTCATTGCAAAGCTACAAACTTAAGCCAGACAATAATACTGTTCCAAAATGTGAATAAAAACGTTAGCGTGGTATGAAGCCCCAAATATACGATATTAAACGATAATATGGTTTTGATTATGGTATAAAGATTCTATGATGAAAAAATGCAAACCTTAAACCATTTAACTGCAAAATTGTTTCAAACTGAGCTTAAAAGCACTTAGTGTTGTATGAAATCGCAAGTATAAACAAAACTATAACTAAATCTTGACACGAAACTATTATTTAGTGGGTACTTATATGCACTTATAGTAGATTTCAGCTATTAATTATCATAATATAAACATTATCTACAGGTTTGGTTTGCTGCAAGGTTAGTAGACGGTTATGTTACTCCCGAGTATGTTTCTCCCATTATTGACAAAATGGTTTTGATTATGGTATAAGGATTGTACATACTGTATAAATACGCAAACTTACATCATTTAACTACAGACTGTTCCATGATCTACGCGTTGTGTGAAGGCATAAATATACGATATTAAATACTATATATAAAATTGCTATGAATGTAGCATATCGGCTTCGCGGTGTAAAACTGCTAACTTTTAACTAAAAAGTTGTTGAAAACCTTTGCGTTATATAAAGCCGTAAACTAATAGTATTTAACGATAAAATTGTCCTGAGAATAGCATAACACCAGCACACTGTAAAGCTGCCAGCTGACGCAATTTAACAACTAAGTTGTACGAAAAATGAATATAAAAGCCTTGTAAAATAAATGGATATCAACCCGTTTCTATTCATTGCGTCAACAATGATTTTTATTTAATCCACGAAAATTGATTCGAACACTCCTCACCCCGAAGCTATGGCTTAGAATGTCTCCCTCTCCCTTCCTCCACCAGCCAGGTAGCGAAGAATGTTTCTTCGGCATCCTTCAATCATCCTAGACGTGCTCTCGCTCTTCCCTCATCCCATCTCAGGAGGTGCTGCATCTCATCCCTTCTCCCCAGCATCTTTTCACTCAGGTAAACCAGCCACTGTCCCGTAAGGGCATCCCCTTAAATCCAAGGTGAACTCTGACATTTGAGGCGGAAGAGCTCCTGCGCCTCCCGTTCCCCCTAGCAACGCGTCGTGACGTCAATAACTCCCCCCACCCACCTTTCATTCAACGCCCCCTCTCATCCTGTTTTATGGTAAAGATTTCGTTTCTGTAGTAGTAATCTTACTAAAAAGAAAATTCTTTTTCCTCTGTCCCGATGTGCAACTTATTTTTTCGATCCCCCCCCCTCTCCAATATCCTCCCGTGAGTCCCCGGGAATCGTGACTTAATATTTTTCTACCCCCCTCAGTTTTTTTTCCGGTTATT
Source organism: Parasteatoda tepidariorum (assembly GCF_043381705.1). Taxonomy (NCBI): domain Eukaryota; kingdom Metazoa; phylum Arthropoda; class Arachnida; order Araneae; family Theridiidae; genus Parasteatoda; species Parasteatoda tepidariorum. The sequence continues at coordinate 6,130,036 of NC_092209.1, forward strand.
TCCAGTTGCATTTAGCGATGGGTGTTTGATCGAATTCTTTGTTTCCTCACGACGAATGTCTATTTATAGATACAGAGAAATCGTGAGAATTCGGGTCGTATTTTTGCATCGTGCGCTTTCACGATTGCAGAATTTCGTTAAGCAGTTTGAATATATATATATTTTTTTAATATACGAAAACTGTATAACCCATTGATGGCTTACAATTTTGTATGTAATTTTTGATATTCGTATGCTTATTTTTTTTTTTTTTACTTTCATTCTCTTATTTATTTTATTTATCAGTTGCAGTTATTTATTTCATCAATTATTTTTATTTATTTATTTTGCGTGAGCAGGGTTAAGGGTCAATTTCTCTTTTCTTGTAAACCAGCTTGCATAAAAATATAATTAAATAAAACCTTAAGTAAAAACTGCAATTATTATTAGATAGTCAAAGATGAAATTTACAAAAAAAAATTTAAGTTTACAAAAAAAAAGTCTAAAAGCAGACAAATGTGTAGTCTTCAATAATTTACGAAATTTTTTTCTTTATATTTTTGAAATAGAAATTTTATTTCTCCCAATCTAATAAAGCTATTCCTTAATTTTCAATCATTTCTGAAGGCTCAGTCCCGGTTGCAAAAACGCTCCAACGAGACAATCGACTCTGCAGAATATTACAGCATCTGCTGATACTTTTCTTCTACTAAGCTTTTTTATTTCTTTTTAAAAAGCAAGCAAAGAAATAAAAGAAAATTTCTGAGAAATTCCTTTTAATCTTTTCCACATCTAAACTTAAACTAAATTTAAAAGCTAAATTGAGAGAACACTGAAAAATGACAAAAGTAACGTTTATTACAGGCTTAACTGTATAGGGAGTTACTCCATTTTTTTAGTATCCCAGTGTAAGATTTAACTTAATTTTTTATGCATTAAAAACCTTATCTTTAAGAATTTTTCTAACTTATCTCTTAGAGTCGGGGAATCGAGCCCTTGCTCCCAATTAGGTGACCCAGGTTCGATCCCAGCGATAGCTGGCCCATTCAAGTTCCGCACCCGGCTCTCACCGACAACAGTGCTGACATAACATATCCTCAGTGGTATGTTAGATCATGGTTCCCCTTTTCGTCTAACTGCGGGAGGTTTTCGTAGTTTTCCTCTCCATGTAAAGCAAATGTGGGTTAGTTCCATCAAAAAATTCTCCACGATGGAAAATTTCTTTCAGTACTTAATCCAGGAGTTTCCTTGTCTTCTGGATTGGTTTCATAATTACAAGGCTATGGAGTTTAGTTTAGCATTAGTAGTCGTAAACCCCTCCCCCCCCCCCNACCCCCCCCCCCCAAAAAAAATTGGGTCAGCAGTTCAACGACAGCTATAAAACAAAATACATGATTTAAAATCTATCTGAACTTCTAGAACGCTAATCTCTACCGGACTACGTTGAGGTCGCAGGCGTATTTGGATTTATAAAGACAGTTCAGCAGATTTACTTCTAGGCTACCTGGGACATCTCTCTATCATGAAAAACTTATTTAGCATGAAAAAAAAAAGAAATCAAAAAATGCAATCCAAGATGGCGTGGGAAGAGGCCCCCTTAAGTGAGCAAACTCTTCTAAAGAATCTACTTCGTTCTGCCTATAAATGAGGCTTCTTTGATCTTTCCGAAATAAAATCAGTCTTATAAATAGAAACGAATGGTACACTGGTGGCGTGTAAGAAGTTTAGATGCAGCAGTTGAAGCAGAACGTGCTTTCACTAGATCTCAGCTTTACTTTCTCTCATTATGTTCTAATCAAACAAGGTTTCCAAAAACAAAATATTTTTAGACTTACGTTATCTGTGATAGCAACAAAAACTTTTGCGGACATGCAGCTTAACTAATAATGATCAAGAAAACAAGCTCTTCGTCCAACCCATAAATATTATGCACAGTCTTAAATGAGGAGCTTGAGGCAATGTATTGAATGATAAGTCAGATTTTTCAAATTGTTCAGTCGAGCGTCTGTGTCTAAAACATCATGATCAAGTAAGAAATTCGGAAAATTTGTAAAATACGTATTTAGAAACAATACATAAGAAGAATTTTAAATAAAAATGAATGAAAACCAGAGTGCAACTTCAAACAAAAGTGCAGGAGAAGGTCTTCATTTCACACATGTAATCTCAAATATACTTTCAAAAGATGTATTCATCGTTGAACCATAATATGGATACTTTGAACTATATTTTTATTACAAATTCATTGCACGTTTCCATTCGAATAAAATAATAGTATCGTGTAATCAAGTTACTGCTTAAGATATTGTGGTACAACTTAATACCATATTAAGGTTGCAGAAATCATGATTCAATACGCTCCAAATTTTCAACACATTCTCAATTTTCAACACGCTCCAAAATATGTTTCAACATGATCTAAATTTGCAAAACGATCCAAATTAACAACGAGCTCCAAAACGTGGTTTAAAACCATCCCAATTTTCAAGACGTTCCAAATTATGGTTCAACATACTCCAAAATATGGTTCTACACTATCCAAATTTTATAACAGTGTATAACTGAAGTTGAAGTAAAACTGAGTGTTTGTGTGACTGATTCGACTCTTCCATTAAATATTTTTGAGCTTATGTTAGATAATAAAAAAACTGCCCAACTAAATGAGGGTAACATTTGAAAAGAGAGACATACATGGATGTTTTTTATTTTTTAGGTCATCAAGCAATTCATAAGTAATGTGTATTACGATAGAACTGGTAATACAATCACTGAAGACAACAGAGATCTCATTTGGTCTGTGGCTGTCTCCATCTTTGCCATTGGAGGAATGGTTGGCGGTATAATGGGCGGAGGCATCGCCAACAAGTTTGGGCGGTAAGTCTACTCTACTCATCATTACATCTGCAGCATAAATATCTATAATTATTTGCATGTGAGTCGCGATGGCTCAGGGGATAGAGCGTTCACCTCCCAATGAGACGAATCCCAGTCGTTGCGAATACCGCATCCGGCTTGCACCGACCACAATGCTGACGTGACCACAATGAATATCCTCAGTGGTAGACGGATCATGGGTTAGTCTCCTTGTCGTCAGGCTAACTGTAGGAGGTTCTCGTGGTCTTCCTCTCCATGTAACGCAAATTCGGGTTAGCTCCATCAAAAAGTCCTCCACGAAGGCAAATTTCTCTCAATTCTCGATCCATGAGTTCCCTTGTCTTCTGGATTAGGTTCAAAATTTACAAGGCTACGGAGTTCAACATTAGTAGTCGTAAACCCATGTTCGTCGGCGGTTCAACGACGTTATAAAATAAAATAATTTGCATGCTGTAAACATTACAATTGCAGAGTAAAAATTCAATTTATTATTTTATCAATGTTTCAATGTTCAGAAATATCTCAAAAACGATCAATAGTTAGTTTTACGTTAGATATCTGGAGAAACTAATTTAAAAAATTTAACGCTTTTATGGGAGAGCAAGCTAAAATTGCCACTAAAATTCTCTAACCCAATTTCAGGATCCTTGGGAACAAAACGACTCTCGAGCTAAAAGAAAAATAAAGCTTTTTTAAGGAGGTAAGGAAGGAAGAAAAAGATATCTACTAACTCTTTTTTTTTCATTTCAGAATATAACCGTAGCTGAACAGCCGACCTAATTTGAGTTTGAGTTTATTACTAACAATGTTCAACTCCGTATTGTAATTTTGAACATAATCCATAAGACAAGGGAACTTCTGTATCACGTATTGGGGAAATTTGCATTCGTGGAGGACTTTTTGATGGAACGAATTCGCATTTGCGTTCCATGGAGAGGTAAACCACGAAAACTACCCACGGATAGTCTGACGGCAAGAGAACTCTAACCCATGATCCGTTTATCACTGAGGATATTTTACGTCATCACTGCGGTCGTTGTTAGTCGAGTGCGGATTTCATTTCGACCAGCCATCGCTGGGATTCAAACCCTGTTCACCTCATTGGAAGGAAAAGCGCTCTGTCCCCTGAGCCACCGCGTCTGTATTTCAGAATATAGGGCAAAATGAACTTTCACGACTGGTCACATTGTTATTCAATATAACGATTTCAGCTTTTAAAAAATTCTCTGCCTTTTTTATCGCCTAAATGCATTTTATTATTATTTTAGTAAATATAGAATAAAATAATTTAGAATATTCTGAAAATCATTTGATTTCACACATGCTTGTTAAAACTTTTCTTTTTTTTAGAAATAAATTTTGTAATGCTTACCACATTTTGAGAAATGTTTTAAAATAAATATGCCTACTTTATTGTTGACAATTTCTTAATCATTTAAAATTTCCAATTTTTGAAATAGTAACCTCTTCG
>NC_092209.1:6134496-6204982 GCF_043381705.1 Parasteatoda tepidariorum
TGCTACAGTCAATAGGATATATATATATTTTTCCATCGTATATACCTGAAATCCTGTTATTTTGACCGAAATATTTCAAATTGTATCCTAAATATATATTTCAGTTCCTTTGTTATTTTCCTTTGTTTTTTCTGGGAATAATAAAAATCCATAACTACCAATTGTTTTTAACGGATTCAATTTTTACATTGAATTGCTTCTCCGCCGTGATAAATTTCCTTACAGTAAATTGTTATTGTTGAGGATAGATTAACTCCTCCCGAATATTATCTAATATTGAAATAGTTCTTCTACCAGTATTTTCTCTTTTCCCGTACCAGTATTTTCACTTTTCCCGGCATGAACGTGTTAAATAATGTAAGGGCCACTCGTGCATTTTGAGACAACACTTCTCGTTATTTTAGATCCAACGGATATCGATATCGAATGCACTAAATAGGTGTTTATTATTTTATCATGCATGCCGCATTGGGACACACAAATATGTTTGATCTCTGTATGTTAAATAAATGTGTTTTGCTGTCTCATCTCCAGTCTTAAATTAATATCACACAGCTTAACATTTTTGGTGCCAAAAACATAGAGAGCAACATAATGTAAACGTATTATAACTTCCGTTAATTGTGTGCATATATATCTTTGTTCCTTTGTTATTCTGTAAGAAAAATCGCCTCTACATAGTCTAAAAGTGTCCCTTCTCTGAGAAAGATGTCTCAATTTTCTTGTTTGAGGCTTTGACGCGGCAATTAGGAGGTTGTTTTTGAATAGATATCTTTCATCAAAAATTATCCTCATTAGCATTTAACACCAAAGGTAGATTTGCAAAAGACATCTCTTCCAAAGTTTTGCGGCTCTATTTTTAACCGCCAAGCAATTTCCGAGTCCGCTTATGTAAAATAGTTTTCCCCACTTTTCATATGTAGATGGAATTCATTAAGGGACACGCTTTTCTGAAAATTGGCGAAGGGTGAGTGAAATATTTGAAAAAGTATCGCCTAGTTTTCCGTCCCCGAAGACAGAGTGAATAATTCAAATATTTTATTCAATTTACACAACTAGTTTCGCCATTTCTTGTTGACATCTGTTTGGCGTGCATTGTTACTAAACGAGCAACTGATAATTGGCAAATAATTGGAAATTCGGATTACCATAAAATTGAAATTCTTTCAAGGGAAGTTCTGAAATTAATTTTCTGAAATCGTTTTTTTTCGGGGGGGGGAGAGAATAAAAGAATTTTTCAAGGGAGAACAAAAAAAAATTCTGTGCTTTTTTATAACATAGCTAAAATACACGTTTAAGGCTCGAAATTGCGTTAAGATAATAAATTTAACGTATAACGCGTGTTTAAGGAATAGAAACACTTAAAAATGCGCTTTTGAAAAATATGAACTTATTTCAAACTACACATTAGTAAAATTGAACGCAAAATACGCCTTTTTAATTTAAACAATAAACAAAAATTTTTAACTCTTACACTGCATAAAATATCGCGTATCTTTACACCAAAAAAGGTGGCAACTACTCTTCACCAAAGTGGCTTTACCATTAAATGTTTTATTTTTATATTTTATAACCGTCGTTGAACAGCCGACCCAATTTTTGTGTTAACGTCTACTAATGTTCAACTCCGTAGCCTTGTAATTTTTAACCCAATCCAGAAGACAAGGGAACTCTTGGATCAAGTATTGGGAGAAATTTGCCTTCGTGGAGAACTTTTTGATGGAACTAAGCCGCATTTGCGTTACATGGAGTGGAAGACCACGAGAACCTCCCATTTTTAGCCTGACTGCAAGGGGACTCTAACCCATGATCCGTCTACCACTGAGAATATTTCACGTCAGCCGTGTGGTCGGTGCTAGCCGGATGCGGAATTCGTATCGACCAGCCATCGCCGGGATCGAACCCCGGTTCACCTCATTGGAAGGCGAACGCCCTATCCTCTGAACCATCACGGCTGTACCATTAAATGTTGTATTACGCCAAGAACCAAGGATAGTTCCCGGTGTAGTGAAGCAACAGGAATTTTCTTACTTCTTACACTCTACTAAACTCTTTGCTTACGGCACTAAGTATAATGAGCACTCTAGGCCACCTGCTATACCAGCCGTAAGCAAAATGTTACTGTAAAGTAGCCACCATCATGTTTGTCATTCAGTAATGCTTAAATTTATAATTACAGTAAGATAATTACATACATAGGAATCAGTTAAGTTATTTTTACCGCGCAATAGAAAACAAAAATCATAAGAATTTGATGCAATACACCCTTTAACTACACCCTTTTAATTGGGTACTCGCACTTCAAAAAGATCTCGGAGACCCACACATGTGACCTATGCGCAAAATGACGGGATAAAGTCGAGCTAAAATTTTCCACATAATGTTAGAATGTTAATTAACGGGAAATTAATGACATTGCCGTATCGCACCTCGAATTTGTTGAAATATAATTCTTTCTCGTCTACCTCTTTTACTTAGCATAGATTCATTATGTATTTTATTTGAACCGTGATATATTTTTGTTTTGTGTACCTGGCAACTTCGATGCATAATTATGTTACAGTGTTTATGTTCTCTATGGCTTCGTGCCTTTCTTTATGTTAAGTAAGAAATATATAGTGAGAAAATTGAAATCTTTGTGAAAGAAACTAGAATGTCACATAAGAGAATTGATATTTGATGGGCTTGGCTTACTCGAAATGTAATGGAAAGAACAATTGCTAACGTAAACATATGCCACGTTTCAATAACCGATCAAGATCGATATACCTACACTACATCACTTGCAGGTATCTCATTCTGAAACAATCAAAATAATAAAAATTTCGACTCCACATCTCTGCTCAAATTTTTATAAATTTTCTTAGAGAATATAAAGCAAAAGTCCGGTTAAATAATTTGCAGCTACGTGACAAAGTAACTCGAAACTCATTTCCTAATAGTTAAGGCATTTGAAAATACATTTCCCTCGACTACTTTTCAGAGAGAGAAAAAAAAAGAAATTTAAGTGTTACTTTTTCTTATAAATTGGCAGCATATCAGCAGAAAAACTAAGTCTGAAAGAAAATGGCAACTGCAATAATAGCTAAGAATAATATGCAGGAATTTTAGGTGAATTTCTGGCGAAAAAGAACTCTGTATCACATTAAAAATTTAGTTTTAATTTTAAAATAATCGTCAGAAATAAGCGGATATCTGAAAATTACTTAAAAACTGAGCTGAAATATTCGGCAGTTTCTCATTAATATAAGTTTCTTGGGAAAGATTGGAATTTATTTGTATTATAAATAATTCATAAAGGAAGTGTTTTCATCAATAAACATTAATTTAGTACTTTAGAGTACTACCATTAAAAATAAAATCACGTTTCGATGCAGTACTTTAATGCTTCAGCAAAGAAAGGAAATTATTCAAATAAAAATGTTCTATGACAGAATACATTAATACATTATTGGTGAGGGTGAAGAAATTTTTGGAGAAAAAGGAAATGTATATTACATATTAAAAAGCACGAATAGCAAATTTAAAATTTTTCTATGAAAATAAGTTTTAAAATTTTGAGGAGCAACAGTAAACTTATACATTTTGTCAACCTCCATTAGTTTAAAAAAGAAAGTTAAAACAAAAAAAAAAAGCATAAGTCTTTTTACCGATCAATAACATTAATACGTAAAGTGTCCAGCTTCTGACCGATTGATTTCAAAGAAAATCTCAAAATTAAAGGATGTTTGAAGAATGAAGCAAACGCTATGCTTATTGTGAAAGCTGGGAAAAAATTTTATAGAGAAATTTTGGAGTTTAGTTTTAAAAGTTGTCAATAGATGACACTGCAAGCCATCGATGACTTAGAGAGATCAATTTTAGCGTTGAAACGTTAAAGGAGGTTGTCGTACTGGTTTATTAGATACTAGCCGCCTAAGGCGGCCAGCTGTCCGCCACGTTAAAAGTTTTCTCAAATAAAGTTTTTTTAAAACATAGCAGGAAATCTGAAGATTAGTGGACAATTAAAGTGTTCCTGTCCTGCAATTTTGTCTTCATATCCAGTTCTGCTGCAGATGTGTTATAGCTCTTGAGGATGTTTGAAATTATATAGCTACAACGCTTAAGAAAAAAAAAACTAAAATGCTAAATACATGAAAAGAACACGAAAACGAATAAATTTTTTATGGTATCAATTTCTATTTCTATATAATTTTTTATGGTATCAAATTCTATTTCTATATCTGTTACGTCAAGCACTCAGGTATTATAATTTGATCTAGTTGTGCTTGTATAATTTTGATCTAGTTGCGCTTTCTACGTCATTTTGTTAACATCGTTTGGTTTGTTATTTAACATCGTTTGGTTTGTTATTTCTAAGTTAACTTTCAAAAAATTGGCTGGCATCAGCATTTTTATTCTTTAAGTTGTTTATTTTTTCTTTTGGAATTCGTTCCTTTTTAGCGAAATGTTTTTCAACCTAATCGAATTCTTTGCCGACTGTTCTCTGTATATATAAAGAAAATAAAGTAAATATTTTTAAAGTGTTGTGAAAAGAATTTTTAGTTGTACAAAGTACTACAATATCGCTATAAAAATTATCGTCTTCGCTTAAGAAAAAAAAAAAAAGAGCGTGGAAAGAAGAAGAAAAACTTATTATAACAATTATGAACAGCGACAAATATATCAAAGCGAAGCGTTCTATTTACGTATCGAATATGTTGCCACATTTTTAATACAAAAGTTAAACTTTTCTCCACTTTAATAAATGTAAACTAATGCGAACTTTACAATTAAATTATTAATTCCTTCGTATATTATTGGTTTAAGTTGTCGAAAATTAATATTTCAATTGTAAGGTTCGCATTAGCATACATTTATAAGAGTGGGGAAAAGTATATGCATTTTTTAATAGTTTTTTGAATATGGCTCTTTGAAGACGAAAAAGCAGACGAAAAGCATAGACTTACAAAATGACTGATAACTAAATAACTAATCCAAATTTTTGAAAAAGAAAAAAAGATACTTCTTCATTATGTCAAAACACAATTATGTGCCGAGTTTCGTGTCTGGGCGAGGCTTCTGGTTCGATATATTGTGATTACAGACAGACGGACAAACAGACGCACACAGCCGCGTTTATTATTATGCATAGATCATGTATTTTTTTTAAACACTGTCGACTTCTGGTACTACTGGAATGTCACAGATTTGATTACGGTTTATCTACGGCATTTGTATGTATTTTAAGGAATATGCAGCTCCCTCTTTTGACAACTTTCGTTAATAAATTCCAAAATTTTACTATTATAACAATACAATTTTATCAACTTTCCCAATAGACATATCGTTTCGTTTCATTATTTGTTTTCAGAATTTTTTAATTTTGGAATGAGTCAGTACTACGCTGAACACCCTGCATAAACTTTGTTGCTTATCGCCATATCTAACTTGAAATTATTTACATTTGTTATATCGATGAAAAAAACTTTAAAATTTTGTTTGAAATCATCGTTAAAATTTTTTAAGCTCCATAAAAGGTAGATAAAAACCCTAGTAGTGCTTTTAAGTCGAGTAGTTGCGGAATCAACGATCAAATATATGGGCTGAATAAATTATTGAGAGGGCCATTATTAATTGTATAGAATTTGCAGGATGACAACGAAAAAGGTGAAAAAAATTTTAAATCAATATTCATAAATCTAAAGAAATTTATCAAAACAACAATTAATAATTATAGCTTGGACTAAGAGAATTTGAAGTGGCTTCGTTTGGCGGTAATACAAACTGCCAAATGTGTCTTCAAATTTTCGGCAATAATTCAACGACAATCGGCCGCACTCCCAGCTTTATCTCTCCAAACTTTTGCTTGTAAAATTTCCTCACCAATAATGGTAACTCTGATAGGGAAGTTAAATCTTCCACACCCATAATCAATTGGCTCTTCATTTGCAACTCACACAGTTGATAGCAAAGAAGATTTCAAAACTCTTTTAACCTTACAAGTGAGTTTTGATGTTACAGAAATGAGCCGATGCACATTTCTTAACCTCATCTGAAATCAATTTCACAATGTCTCTTTTGCCAAATAGTTTCTCATCTTCCCATGATTTCGGCAGTCGACGTTTGAAAGTAACATTAGCCATCTTTCCTATGTTCCTAACTATCTTTGAACGCTTGACGTCACTTTGAAACTCGAGCATTTGACAGAGTATTTTCTCCACTCAGTGATGTGACCCCAGATTCGAATTCCAGCGATTGTGGGTCGATCAAAACGACCTTTGTTCCCGGCTCAGTACTGTGCAAACTTAAAATATTCCTCGTTTTAGACGCATCATAGGTTAGAATCCACGCTGGAGGAGTTTCTATGTAGTATTTCATCTCCATGTGACTCAAATGCATGTAAGTTGCATCAAAAATTCCTCCATGAAGGCAAGTTTGACCTAATGCCTGTCCCAAGAGTTCCCTTGTCTTCTGGGTTGGGTTAAAAGTACAAGGTTATAGAGTGGAACATTGAGAGTCGAAAATCCAAAGATGGATTGGCCATTCAACACCGGTTACAAATTAAAATAGAAAATAACCATCTGGTAATCTTTGAAAGCGTCCGTAGTGAATAAGGCGAGCTGAACGCAACATTTGATGACGTACCGTTCCTCCAAATGCCTCTCCATCGTGAATCATGGCGTACAGCACTAATTATCACGCCTTAGCTTCAAAAATCTTCAAGATAAACTAATCAATCACCATTCACGCCTAATTAACATGTGCTCCAAGGCGAGTCTACAAACATTTAGCCTAATTACTTTTAACCATTTAAACACGTTTGGCGCGTATACGAGTCGGGTCAAATCCCTATCATAATGCGTATAGTGCGTATAGTCTTCGCATAAAATGAAAAACTACCATTGACTACAGAAATTCGAAATTTCAATAAAATACAATACGAATTATATTTGGTGTGTTTCTTTTATATTGACAATCGAACTACTAAGTATTGTATAAAGCTTGAAGGTGGGAAGGGGGCTCCCGGTCCGGAAACTCTTACGTGAGCCACAATTGATTTGCGGAGAAATTGCTTAAACAGTTATCAGGGCCAATACTGGCTTCTCGCTCTAAGATAAAGTCTGAAACATTCTTGAATTAAAAACAAGAATCTGAGGCATTTCATCTTAAAACTCTCTCTTACTTTGTCTCCCGACTCCCAGGCCTACAAGTCAAGTCGCGAAAGGGTTGAGATTCGAATGTCCTTTGCTTAAACTTGACAGCATACTTCTATGAAACTAACAAAAAACAATTACGATCAAATTTCTTGAAGTAGAGGAAACAGACCATTAATATATTAGTTGAATGACATTTTTGCGGCAAATACCTGAAGGAAGAGATTGAAAATTTAAGAATTAAATATGTGATTTTTCTCTTCTTGGAATATTTTTCCTCATTAATCACAAGTTAAATGAAAGATTTTTTCAAATTTCTTTCCGTTTCGAAACTGTTCAGTGTTAAGCGAATTTAAAGACAGTGTTCTTATTCTTACGAATAATCGATTGATATCGATGAATCAAGTTGCATACCAATAGTCAATACTCTTTCGTTTGAATCTGTGATTTTCGATTATAGAATGATGCGGAATTTAAACTTATCTTCTTTTAGCATTATCGTTTATTCGCGGAAAAACGATAATTGTATACAATGTTTCTGTTTTAATTCCTTACACGCTTTTGGCGAAAAGTGAGCAATTATTAGTGATTTTAAAGAAACCTGCCCGACGATAACATTCGAAGAAAAAACTGCGCCTAAATAAGCCTTGTTCAAATACCTTGGTCATTTTTAGTGGAACAGGATAAAAAAAAATTTATAATGGAATAACAATGATCAGAAAATGTCATTGGTAAGAAAGTAACAATGAAATGGCTTCAAAACAGTTCTGTAATTGGTTAACAGTTCTGTAAAATAACAATGAAATGGCTTCAAAACAGTTCTGTGATTCGTTAGAGAATAACGAAGAATTTTAGTTTAAAAATAAGGAAAAAATAAATAATACTAAATTTCGGAAACTAGCAAATGAAGCAGAATTGGAATAGTTTCTATTATTGTTCGGAGAAAAATTTATTTTGTTCCGAAGTAAAACGCGTTGTTATTGGCCACAAAATCACGATGGAACAGTTTTGGAATTGTCTCTGTATTGGATTTGAAAATTATAGAAATTAAGTTTTTGATTCTAACCGAGCAATAAAGTTTATGAAAATTTGTGGATTTTACAATTACAACATTGGTCAGATAATATTGAGAAATATCGCTCTTGGTAAGATGGTTAGAAAAGATTTCTCCACGGTGCTAATTAATTAAGAAATAGCGATTGAACAACTTTGCAATGCTTTATATAATTGATCAGAGAACAAACTGTAGAAACTAGAATTTAGTATCTACATTTGATCGGTTAATAAAATTTTTCTTTTCCATTGTGCTTTTAAGAAATGATACTAATTTAGAAAATTATTAAATCGTGAAAGTGTATGGAGGATGGTTTCCTGTTTAGAACATTTTATTTTATTCCACACGCCTGTAAATAAATTTAGCGATTTCTTGTTTCTCAATTTATGCTAAGTATCCAACCATTCATAGACTGTTTATATATTCTCCATGTAGAATCAAACCTGTCAATAAATCTAGCGATTTCTTAATTCTCAATTTAGGTCACAGGAATTCATAAAGTATTCCGTTAAGAATCAAACCAGTTAATGAGTCTGACAATTTCCTGAAAGTAAATTTAGGTACATTATTCATCTATTTATAGGCTATATTTTATGTTCTCCTTTGGGAACTAAACCTGTAAATTAGTCTAGAATTCTCTTGACTCTCAATTTAGGCCACGCATCCATCCATACGTACACTCTGTTTCATATATTCTCTGTTGAGAATCTCATTGACTCGCATTAGTAAAAAATCTCCAATTGATGATAAGCTAAATGTTAGTCATTTCATTTGTAAGAAATTTTATGTGTTAAAAACAATTTTAAAATGTATTCTCCAAAAATGCAGAGTGATTGTTTTTTAGGAAGGGCGGCCTGCTGTTGAACAACATTATGGGAATAGCGGGTGCAGCTCTGATGTGCTTCAGTAAATCTTGCGGCAGTTTTGAAATGCTCATCTTGGGAAGGCTTGCCATAGGGTTCAACTGCGGTGAGTAAAATCTTTCTATATCTTAACAAACATTACTTGCAGTCACAAAAAAAGAATTCAACTCTTGTGACGTGCGTAACGTGTATCAGTTGTAAAGCTTGTGACTCATATACCAGATTTTTTTTTTTATTTTACATTAAAAGTAACTTTAATTTTTTATTAATTGTTTCGATACCTTTCTTTTTCTACGAGTTAGATTTTAATATTAGGTTTTGTGTCTGCAAATTAAAACACTGAGTGCATTCTAGTGAATTTTTTATTCCGTTTTCTTTAATTTAGAAAATGTAAAAGAATACTGTTAAAGTAATAAAGTTCTGCGCATAATTTAGTTGAATAACTAGTTAATATATGAAGCTTCAAAAATAGGGTTTTTTTTCTTTTAAAAAACCGGTTTAGTTACAGGTTAGTAAAACTACAAGAATCAGTGTTTTATGGGACTCAGTTTTTAAACCTGGAAAATTGAGAATTTTCAAAATTTTGCTTAACATCAGGGGTCAATAATTATGTTACCCGACATGCTCGGGGTATGTAAAAATTCGGATCGGGAATGTATTGTTCACTCTTATGTGCGCTACTGAACATGCAAATATTTAATCAGCAATTCTATAAAATGTGGATTAGCTCCCTTCACTTCGATTTTAATGAAAATCACCTAGATGCTGAATGAGATGGCAGCAAAGAAGCAAAAAACAAATTCAAATGTGCTTCAAAATGCCTAACTTTTATTAAATGAAATGAAATCAGAGCGAATCTGTAGAAAAAAGTAACTGTATATTCTTATTTTATTCCCCCTAGTCATTTTTTAAAATTTTTTTAAAAAAAGGTTTAGACCAATAACTGCGTATAACAAAATAATATACCAAGTGACATGCTGAAATGCAAGAGCGACGTCATTTTTTAAAAAAAATCGTTTTAACCCTTTCAGGATTGACTTAATGACAAAGAAGATTGGTTTTGGGCCGTTAGAATCGGAAAGGCTCGTTTTATACGTGATACTTTCAGCCGTGAAGGGAGTAATACACGATCACGTCTCAAGGCTCTGAAACGTTTAAACTAACATGTTGATTAACATCCAGTAGAGCTGATAAGGTTTAATAGTTATGATAATATCCCTTATTTATCTAAAAGGGTCCTATGCATTTACTTCATTAATGTTTATTCGCGCTTAATACCTCCTTTTAACAACGCGTAATACTTATTTATTAATACTTAATACTTTTGATTTACACTCTGAGTGTTGATGTAAATATAATTTTGTTAGTGTTATTTTTTGACAAGCCATTTCCCGATCATCACATTCACGTGTTTTCATTAATATGCCTTCGGAAAAAATGTTCGGGCATGTATTACGCGAATATGCCTGATATTGAGTGTAAAAAGCCTTGAGAATTTTGGAGTCCTCCTTAACATGTGTTTCTACAAAGCACTTTTCAAGCAGTACTTCAGTTTATTCTGCACAAGTTTCTCATAAAATGATTTAAAAATGACGTTTTTTGCTCTCCATAAAAACATCGTTGTATAAATAATTTTTTTTTCCGCAGCAGACTGATCTTAAGGACACGGTTCCCAGTAGAACACCGATGTCAATCATCACTGGATGAGGTCAATTAGCGGGTGGGTGACCTCTTTGATCAGCCTGCATAGGAACCGAGGATGCGCGGTATCGGTCCTCGTTAAACTGTTTTACCATAAACTGCTCGACTTCACGTCGGGCTACCAAAGCAGGGGAGCCACCCCCTCTGCAGAGGATCAAAATTGCGTGTCTTCGGATTATCCACAGATATGTTTCCCAGACCGTCGCCAATAGCCCATTGTGCAGCTCTAGTGCGACATAAATAAAGTACCTAAATAATTTTTTATAAAATTCTTTCTTTCCTTACAAATAACAATTCATTTATTTCAACCCAATAAATGCCATGTTTTTATGCTTATAAACTTTTGGACATCATCAATTCAGGCTCAAAATGTTGTAGTTACTCCCAATCGGTTAAAGATTAAATGGGGATCGGTCATCGCTAGTAATCTGTAGCCCAAGTAATTAGTGATTTTTGTGAACAATTACCGAGAGTTCTTTTGCGGGTTTATATTCGTTGCATTATCAGTTGGTGCGGGATTATTTGAAAGAACGAAATCATTAATATAGAGAGGCATTTTTCATTAGTTTTCTCTTAAGATTTCCTTGCGTGACACATAATTGGAGGAAATCACAGGTCGATTCATCTTCCACCGGTGAAATATGGATAAAAAAATAGATTAAATCGATGGATCTATGAACTTTATTCAACACTTCCTCCACCCCTATCCTCCCCTTACTTTGTCGATAGTGAAATCGTTTCCACCGGCGCTGCATAAAGATTCGCTTGTTTTTTCTTCTAAAAATCAGTTAACTTAGACCATTAATTCTGCCCTGAAGATATTTGTGCGAAGAATGTTCGAGTTGTATTCGATATCATATCGTTATTTAATGCTAAATCTAAACCATCAAATTATTCTTTTAATGCGAAAGGAACAAAATACTTCCAATAACAGTCGCACTCATGAAGGTTTCTCCCCATTTTTTTGAATGAAAGAACTTTCAATCCAAGCTTATACATTAATTATAAATAATTAACTCAAAAGCAATCGAACATAAAACGTATATTCCATGAATGAATGTTATTTTTTTTATCGCAAATGATCTCGTGTATTGGTGGTTAGAGGGAAGTTAATAAAAATAATGATCAAAGTATTTCAAAAGAATAGTTTATTTTGAGGGATTTTTAAATATAAGATTCTAACCAATGAGCGTTATACGCGAATCAACAGGTGCGATTAACTGATTCTCGTAAAAGAAATAAACTCATTCAAATGAAGTTATTATAATCAGCTTATTCGATTAAATGATTCTAATCAATTGATTCAAGGTAATAATTTTATTCCTCACAAGACCAATTCTAGTTAAATTGAAGTAAATCGGCTGCATATATCGACTTTTCATAGGCTGATAAAAATATAAATAGAAGCAGGTTTCCTTTGTTTAAATTAACTTCTGTATAGAAATATTTGTCAGCATTTGCAGGCTTGTTAAGTCATAAGCCATACAATTTTTTCATTTTAAATATTTTTTTAAGAAAATCTGTGAAATTATTATAGCCAGTTTCTTGTAAGTTAATAATGATACACTTTTCTATTTTCAATAAATTTTAGCGATGCATTTGCATGTTTTATGTATTACTATAAAATATACTTTAATTTTGTTTCCGAAGCGGATTTGCTTCGATTAATTTTTTTATAATAATTCAGTTATAATTGTGTTAAAAATTTAACAAATTTTACATTTAATTTCGTTAAGTTTTAAAACGATTTAAATCAAATTAATCTAATTTTTTAATTTAAAAAAATAAATACATGAATTCTGATTAAAATTCAAAATTAATCAGTTTCGAATAAGCGTTTGCAATCAGTTGATTAAAGTTAATTATCTAAACCAACCAATTACGAATGAACTATAAATCGAACTACATCGGTTGTATGGTTTAGCTATACTTATGGCAAATTAATTATGATTAAAGTAAAAAATAGATCTCATTTAAATCCGCGTTTCCAATCAACTGATTCAAATTAATTATTTAAAAACCTGTAAATTACGAATTGGTCATGAACTGTTGTATTGCTTATCATGGACTGAGTAAAACGTCATTAAAAATCAAAACCATCTACTTAAAATCAATGATTTTTCAATCAAGTGATACAAATTAATATTTAAAATCAACATATTATGATTTGAATTTGATTTGTAGCAGTACATTAAAATATAATTGGAAAAAAAATATCTGTTTTAATTTAGCAAAGATCTTATTCAAATCATTCATCTGATTATAAAAAAATAATATATAATATCTAATTCAAATCAGCGTTTCGAATCAACTTATACAAATTAGTTTTTTAAAAAACCTGCAAATTACGAATTAATCATGAATTGTTGTATACCAGCTGTTGGGATAGTCTTGTCATAGACTGATNTGTTGGTGGGCAAAATAAAATTTCAAGTCAAACTTCTTTCACACGTTTATTTAAATTTATTACTTTATTGTTCGAATAAAGTAAAAGTAAATTTGTTTTCAAAAAGCTTGAGTCGTTTCATCTTCTTTTTGAGAAATTGGGTTATTGGTTTAGAATTTGATATTTGATTCACCATTGAAACACATTTGATCCTTTTGCTTGCATCCTACTCTTTTGATTCCGAGTTATGCAGTTAATTAAATCTGTTCCAAGCGATAGAATGACGCAGCTCAAAATCACGCGACTTCAGTTTAAAATCAAATGGAATGTTCAAGGTGACTTTTGTATTTCAAGATCCCTTAGTTGTAATACGAATCTTATTGGAGAAAAATTTATCGTTGAAGAGTGTATACTGTTTTTCAGTTTCGAATTATAATTCTAAATTCGATGGGTAAAATCGTATGGGTTGGCTTATTTTTACTTGCGAATCGGCTTATTCAAATTACTATTTTTTTATCCAATATCCTGTTTCGTGTATTCTTATCCACTCTATAAATTCTAAAATTTTGACCTTCTATTATATAATAACAAAATAACTTGACTGAAACTGTATTATTCATTGAAGTGTAAGTAAATGTGAAATAAGTTTGGCTAAAAAAGAGCCGCAATTTTCACAGCGGCAACACAACCCTATAGATCTCGTTTGTTCTTAATTAATAGAGTAAACTACAGCGTCTACTGTCTTAACTACTAGAGAAAACATTTGCCTAGACTAGTAGAGTTGTTACTGTGAATGACCGCAATTGATGGCTCTTGACTTCTACTGGTGAATGTTGACAATCACATAGTCGCTTTAGTAAATGTCCGAAATATATACTAAGTATCGCTAAGTACCACTGTCTGGTATTTCCCCAGTATTCCATACATTGATGTTTTTTAAGGTTTAGTGCCACTGCCCGGTATACCCTATAATGATATTTTTTAGGGTTCGGTACCACCGCCCGGTATAAATTTGTCTGGTACTCCGAACACTAATGTTTCTCCTACTCTATCCTCAGCAGATATTAAAATATGGAACAAATGTAATAATATCAACGAATAAATTAATATTAAATCGGATCTAACAAATATTTCTTGCATTCACCAAAGCGACTATGTGTTTGTTAACATTCACCAGTGAAAGTCGACATTCTCATGATTTGGTCTCATCATTCACTGCAACAGAGTTAAAAGACAGTGTTTCCCTTGACTAGCAGAGTAAAGACAGCAACAGCCTTAACTAGTAAACGAGGTTTGTCTCCATGAAGTAAACTTCTGAAGGCAGTCTCTATGAATTTGATTGCAGCATTATGAGAATGTTATCTTAGTTTGTTCTTGACTAGCAGACTGAGTCAACTGCAGAGTCGGTCTTGTTTTGCAAAATAAACGAGTTATGATTTTCTTAAACTAAACTTTCATGGCTAGCTTACTAAGCAAGGATTGATTGCGTAATAAAAACATTTCACACTACGAGCTTAACACCTAACCACACTACGAGCTTATCAAAAACATTTCAATGTCACCTTGACTTGTTTTTGACTAACTTAGTAAATAAGGTTCGACTTCATAGAATAAACTTTCACAGGCAGACCCCATGAAGTTTAGAGGAATCTTTTTCTTCTTTACGAACCATGAACCAGAGTCTGTTTTCCACAACCAGTATGAAGAATAGCTTATCTCGTTAATTAGAAATCAGCATTATTAATACTAGAATCATTATGTCGTTTTTTAGCCCATTAAATCGTCTTAATTTCATTTTACTTTACCATCTGGATCTTGTCTAGAAATGTGGGGGTCCTAAGTACAAAACTATCAGGACCCCTCTGGTCTCAACTTCAAACAAATTTTCTTGCTTATTTGTGAAGTGCCTTTAAATTATTTATGACATAAGTAAATTACGATAGATTAGTATATTTGAACTTACATTTAATACAATTTTTGCTAACTCATAATTCAATCAGACAATTCTTAAAAAAAAAATTCAAAAAAAAAAGTTTTTTGAAACATTTAGGGGTGCCTAGGTCTGGGATTCTCATGCCTTACGATAATTCAGGCACTGCTTACCATTTACTAACAATTGTTATTTACCATTAATTTATATTCCATTTTACTGTATAACTAGTTTTTTTATTCATTCAATTTATATAAACTGTAATGTTTTATGAAATTCCAACTTTAAGCAGACTGCATAAATTAACACTTCAAAGAACTTAACGTTTATAAACTAAAATATTACATTAAAAAATTATTAAATTGTAATTTTTTGCATACTGTATAAAATAATACGTTACAATTCAACTTTTATGTAATGAAATTTAAACTTTATTTTATTTTAATTCTGAAAAACTTTTCTATGTCACTTTCTAGTGTTTTCTTCCTCGCCATTAACCTACCAAAGGTTAAAAAGTAATTTTATATGATTAAAACCGAATCACAAGTTTATCCACTTTATTCAAGCCTATGAAACTTTAACATCGTTGGAAAAGTCAGTAACTAATAACATTTTTATAACCAGGATTCTTGTATCTGTTTATGACTCGCATCAAAACCTCCTTTTTCTCTCTCTCTTCGGGAAAAAAACTAGAAAAAATCATGTAACTTAGTTTTGGAAACTTATTTGGAAGAGAAAAAAAAATGGGCATTTCTCTGGGGATTTTCAGGAGTTTCTAAGCGGGAACATAAACTGGAGATATACCTCCAGATGAGTTTTACTCCCGCTTATTTATTCAGTCTCCGTTCCCTCCCCCCTTACTCGTAAAACAAAACTCAAGGTCACCTCTATACTTTTTGACATACATTTGTTGAAGAAATTACTTTCACCGCAAAATTACTTAAGAATTAAATTTTTTATATGTGAATAATTTTGACTTTTTTTTAAAAAAAGAAAAAAATAGAGTTTTGCGTTTGTTAGGGTAAAAATAGAAAGCTGGATACAGCTTGTTTAAGAAAATGGATACAGCTCGAGATGCATGTTTAAAAATATCTCGAAATGCAATGCTTACAAAAATGGATATAGTTGTTAAAAATGCGTGTTTGAGAAAATGGACGCAGCATTTGATTTCGTTTATAAAATTTTTATGACAAAGCTCTCACGGGTTATGTAAATTTATAATAATGGTACAGGAAAACCTCTCGAGAGTGACCACTCTCCGTTTCATAGTAAAATGGCCGTTGCTGGAGGTGGTGGCTTCAAAATGCCTATCGAAGTCGCATGATTTTTCGAAAGCTATTTATATTTTAACCAGTGTCATTTTCTTGCTGATGTGCTTGCTGCAGTGTCATTGTCTTCTTTTAACAAGTGTCATTTTCCTTCATGATTCCACTTCTGTTGGCATCGTGAAAAGACTGATCAAAATTTTGCATCTCTGAAAAGAATTCCAACTGATAAAAATTATGTGTAAAAACAAATTTACCAACTGTGAATGATAAAGCTATTTTAAAATAAATAAACAATTATCATTTACGTTTATATGCTAGAAATTACTTAGCTTTAAAAGATGAGAAGAGGTTTGTTTGAGATGCTTGTTTTTCTAAAATAACTTTTTTTTAAAATTTAACTTTCAACTTCAAAAGTTAATCATAGATAGCATCTTCTTTAATGAACTCTGACTGCAACATGAAGTTGTATCGTCAAAAAGAGCATTCTAAATAAGTAGGGGAGAGTGGGGTCAATTGTAACAGGGTACGATTGTAACAGAGCAAAAATTTCGAGTGTCGGGTTCTAGATTTGGTTCCTAGGTGGCGCACAAGGTGTATTTAATAAATCTACATGTACACCCCTGATGGCAAACATGTACACCCGGTTGCTGGGAAAGATTTTAAGGATCTCTCCTAAAGGTTTTCCTCAACACAAAAACTATGAGAAAATTCCATGCCTCTCAAAAGGGGTCGCTACAGAGACGTGGTCTTTTCTGGAGGTTTCACAGTATTAAATGGACGATGTACGAATTTAAGAGTTTTTAAAATTCATTTAATGTTCTGATACAAGAAAAAATTGTCAGAAAAGTAGCCTCTGCTGTAACACATCCAGCCAACCAGACCCTTCATTCCGGGACTGTAACTTTTAATGATAATGATTAGAGTTGAAAATGTAAGGAAAGATTAGTACAAAACAAATTCATAGATGCTTCCGAAATTGGAAGCTTGCAGACTGGTTGCATCTTCTTGGTGCAGTTGTTCTTGTCGTTAACAGTAGTGGAAATTGATACAACAAACAGATAGCAGTCTGCGATTTACTAAGAGTAAAAATTAAACAAAAATACTCATAAGTCGAACAAATTTGAAAAAAATAACCACGCCAAGTTTTCTTATTGCTAATATTTTGGCATTTTACTTGCCATTTTGTAGATAACATGCAGTGCCATCTTTCAGTAAGTTTTGAAACTATTTTCGTAGTTACCTTACACAAGTTAAAAACATTTACGTGCAAAAAAAAATCTTCAACTCAACTTTGTCTCATATTTAGCTTTTTAAAAATACATAATTAGACAAATTGTAATGTGTTATACACAAATAAATTTTGCTTCAAGTTGATTTGGCTGCGTTGTAAGAACTAGAGTAGGGGAGAGTGGGGTCAATTGTAACATTTTTGACTTAACTATTTTTAACTAACAAAAAATCCAATTTATTATTAGTATTAATTGACAGACGAGTAAAGTAGACTATCTTCTACTAGAAAAAACAAAAANTGGTCAAAGGTAAAATCGTCTACGTTATCACGATCTTGGAGAAAGATCATCCCGCTTGATGAACAATCCTCTTCAGATGTTCAAGAAAAATATGATAACAGCATTCTCGAACATGCAAAAGAAATCTAAGGTTTAGAAATTCTTGATGAAGAAAATTTAGAAGATTGGTTTCAAAATGATGCATGTGAGCATGGCTTCCAGTATTTGACAGATGAGGACATCGTTATGTTGTTAAATCACTTAATGATGATAGTAACTGATGCAGAAGATGTTGTAAATGAATGAAATACAATTTCTCATTCTACTGCTCTGTGGAAGCTTTATTAGATTATATGGGAGGATTTGATTACGGTGACATTACTGCGGTTCGTAAAATATGTGTATCGATGTATGGCGAGGACGCATTACACATTTTTTAAAAAGGAAAATTCCTAGTTTGATGATATGCATGCAAATGCCAGTAATTTTTATATTTTTTGTACTGATATCTAATTTTTCTTTAACAAAAGGAGTTTTCGGATTATCCGTGTTTTTCGATTGTCCGTGCGACCTGTCCCGGTGATTAACCCGGATAATCGGGAGTGCACTGTATTTTCGTAGTTACCTTACACGAGTTAAAAACATTTACGTGCAAAAAAAAAAAACCTTCAACTCAACTTTGTCTCATATTTCGCTTTTAAAAAATACTTAATTAGACAAATTGTAATGTGTTATACACAAATAAATTTTGCTTCAAGTTGATTTGGCTGCGTTGTAAGAACTAGAGTATCTATTGTAACGCCCAAGAACTTCAGTCCTTTGATTTTAACATATGTATTAAAAGTAATTATTACAAAATTAAATTTGAGAATTAGATATCATTGAGCTTTCGTAATTAGTTTTTTGTTGAAATAACGCTTAAAAACACAAATGTAAACTTTTTTATTTAAAAACCTACACGTGTTTTTGTGTAAGATTCGTACACCCTCTTTAGTGGAATAAATGGCTGGAATTGCTAACACAGAGAGGATTTAATTCGATAGAGAGGTTGCGTCACGCTGGAGAGAAATCTACAGTTAAGTTTTTAATGACTTTATTTCTATACCATATTTCTCAAATGTTTGGAAATCATTAATGTCTGTTAGTTTTGAAGTGTTACTGTCGTATCAGTTTTAAATGAAGTCATAATTGTAAGGATTACTTTCGTGATAAGTGTAAAAAGAAAACAACTTTCGATGGAAACAGTTTTTTAAATTCTTGTAAGTAAAAGTAGTTGATAGAATATGCAGTTCTGTTAATTTTTGTCGTTGTTGTTAAAAGTCATTTTGTAAAGTAAAATATTTGTATATTTCTTTCGAACAAGCAGTAAAAGAATCTGATTGTTTTATATTTTAAGTGACACTTACTATTCATACCTTTAGCTTGACGTAACTTCTTTCGGATTAAATCATTTCAGTTTTATCCACCCCAGCCTTTTATCTTATTGATGATGGCATACAAATCTAACACAAAAACGCCTGTAAATTTTAATAGAGATGTCTAAACTGACTTCTCTTATCTGTCCACTATCAATCCATCAGTGATTCAATGATCAACAGAAAACTCTCCATCAAGCTTTTGAATCTTAACTATTTCTACGCTGGTCTACAACGTTGCACAATTAAAAAAAGACTGGTTCTATTAAGGTGCAGAAAGTGCCAGACAATAGGTCATCACCAAAACGCATGTACTGAGTCATATTGTTATTGTGAGAAGTGCGGATACAAAGGTCATAGTATCGAAAATTGCACAGAATTCTGATAAACTGTCACTCATCCAACCAAGACTCCAATTTAAATCTGGACTGTAATCACAGAGCCTCCTCACCTTCCTGCCCAACTTACTTCCACGAACTAAAAGAGCTACGTCAATCCAATCAAGTCTATACACATCCCTACTAAAAAGACATATATATTTTTTTTTATTAAGATTTCTCTATATCTAGTAATACTTTCATCTCTATTAGTTTTTTTTAACGCTATATTTTTTTTCTCTTTCTTTCTTTTTAATTTATTTTATTCATTTCTTTTTAATAATTTCCCGTTTCACATGTATATTTTTTTGGTTTTATTTTTTCTTAAATTCCACACTTTCAGTAAAAAAAAAATTTTTTTTTTAAATATCATGTCATATAGGCTGGAGTGGAGCTGGATTAGTAGCCAAGTCTTGGGCTATATGGTTAAGGGTTTTTCATAACCTAGGTACATGCCCAGGGCTTGGAGGAAAGAAAAAAAAAAGTGATTCAATGAATTACAGATAGCAACCACAAAATATACGTTTATATTAGAATAAATATGAATTGGAATAGTGTAAACGACGATTGATTGATTGATTTCCCTTAGTGACATAGTTTAGCTTCTGGCTTTGACATGTCTATAAAATTTTATTATTTGTAATTTTGAAACATTGTTTCGAATGAAATTTAATGTCACAAAGATTNTGCCAGACAATAGGTCATCACCAAAACACATGTACTGAGTCATACTGTTATTGTGAGAAGTGCGGATACAAAGGTCATAATATCGAAAATTGCACAGAAAAAGAAGAATTCTGCATAAACTGCCACTCATCCAACCAAGACTCCAATTTAAATCTGGACTGTAATCACAGAGCCTCCTCGCCTTCCTGCCCAACTTACTTGCACGAACTGAAAGAGCTACGTCAATCCAATCAAGTCTATACACATCCCTACTAAAAAGACATATATATTTTTGTTTATTAAGATTTCTCTATATCTAGTAATACTTTCATCTCTATTAGTTTTTTTTAACGCTATATTTTTTTTTCTCTTTCTTTCTTAGTAATTTATTTTAATCATTTCTTTTTAATAATTTCCCGTTTCACATGTATATTTTTTTGGTCTTATTTTTTCTTAAATTCCACACTTTCAGTAAAAAAAAAAATTTTTTTTAAATATCATGTCATATAGGCTGGAGTGGAGCTGGATTAGTAGCCAAATCTTGGGCTATATGGTTAAGGGTTTTTCATAACCTAGGTACATGCCCAGTGCTTGGAGGAAAGAAAAAAAAAGTGATTCAATGAATTACAGATAGCAACCACAAAATATACGTTTATATTAGAATAAATATGAATTGGAATAGTGTAAACGACGATTGATTGATTGATTTCCCTTAGTGACATAGTTTAGCTTCTGGCTTGGACATGTTTATAAAATTTTACTATTTGTAATTTTGAAACATTGTTTCGAATGAAATTTAATGTCACAAAGATTACTGCCGTAATTTCATATTGAATTGTAGTTTGCTATTTACACCAATGTTTCATTGGTATTTATTGGAATTTAAAATACTACGACACAACCAATGAAGAGTGTCAAAAGTTCTCGGCGATTGTTTAAATATTTAAACTCATAACTGTGAAAAGTATTTTTTTCCCTCTCACTTGTTTCATTTTAATGTCTTATTCTCCTGTTTAGGTTTGAGTACAGCTCTTGTGCCTATGTATCTTTCAGAAATTTCACCCGTCGGTTTAAGAGGAGGACTCGGTAAGTACAGATTGTGCTCTTTTAATCTCATTTTATTTTATTTTATAACAGTCGTTGAACAGTCTATCCAATTTTGGGTTCACGACTACCAATGTTCAACTCCGTAGCCTTGACATTTTGAACTTATTCCAGATGATAAGGGAACTCCTGGATCAAGTATTGGGGGAAATAATTTGTGGAGGACTTTTTGACCCGCATTTGCGTTACATGGAGAGGAAAACCACGAAAATATTCCATGGTTTGTCTAGTGGAAAGGGGACTCTATCTCATGATCCATTTACCACTGAGGATATTTTATGTCAGCACTGTGGTCGGTGCGAGCCGGGTGCGGAATTCGTGTCGACCAGTCTGGGATTCGAACCCGGATCATTTTGACCTCATTTACCGAAATTAGTTTAATAAAGGTTGAACTGGATCAGTGACTTAACTGTTACATATCAATAAGTTTCCTAAAACTCAAATGAACGGCCAAGAAACTAATGTTGCTTTTGTCTGGTTGATAACGCTGGCTTAATCTGTCTGCTGCGCTTTGTCACTAGTTCCGGTTAAACTTGGGTAAATCCTTTTGTAAAATGAGATATTTTCCTTAAAATAGGATTCATCAAATTTAACCTAAACTAATAATTGTCATCACTCAGATAGGTTCCTAATAATCACTTATGCATCCTTGTTTCATAATTATGATAAATCAAAGGGAATATTTTAAGTCATAAATAAAATCAGAAGCAAATGATTTATTTCAAAATAGTTGTTTTTAATGTACTGAATAATTTCGAAGGCCCTTTATTCACATCAAAATCGAATTTGCAATTCCAGATCTGCTGATGATACTTAATATCTAACCTCAATGTGGAGGAGTAGCACGTTGTACATACTAAACAAGGAAGATATCTTTTTCCCCCTCAAAACAAACATTCCAAACACACAGTAAACATTACCTTATTCACAACACTAAATTATTAAGTTAGGTACTAAAATATGATTTTTCTTATTATTGTGTTGCCTACGATTTTTAATACCAAGAACAGGGAGATTTCGCATTTTTACGTCAGCTAACGTACGCTCCCGTAAGTAAGTTAGAAGTAACTTATCTTAACGTTATGCTGCCGTAATTTACGCTACAAAGACAAAGCTACAAGCACTGTGTTTATATCTGTTGAATGGTGCTTTCTGCTTAAGCCAAATTTTGAACTAAAAAAATGGATATGGAATCTAATTTGAAGAAATGTATTGATAAAATTTAGAAACTAATCGTTGTTCTGAAACAAATTGAATAGTTCAATTAAAAATATAATTTAATTGGTTTTCGTTTAATATTATGGTTGTCTAACTGCACTAGTTCCATAAGAAACTAAGTATATTTTCGCTATTTTAAAATTATATATTACCTATATTTTAACTATAAAATTTATATAAAATAAGTGTTAAATGATCAGTCGAAGTTCAATAATCATTTTTTGAAGTATTAATAGTAGTAATAATAATAATCTGCATCCTATATCGCTGCATTCATCAAAATCTATAATCTACCCAATTTTTCTGCTCACAGATCTGTAGTTTTACGTAGAGCAGATCATCTAGAATCGTACGCCACAGCTTTAAAGAAATGGTCTGCATCCATTTGTAAATGTTTGATTTGATTTAGTGGTCAAAATTAGAATGATATTCCACTACGCTGTAACCTACGGATTTTTGCAAAATCTCTTATTTTCACATAAGTTTGGTATTTTTTCACGGCTGCATGCGCATTTCACTAGAACCGACGCATGCGCACTGTAAGGGGTCTTGCGGTTAATATCACAAGAGTTGAGATGTTTCATCAAATTAATTTTAAGTAATGAGCAAGCTTGTATACAGACGATTGCAATTAATTTCAGCTTTGATATAACATTTAAAATTTTATTTTTTTACTCAAACTGGAGAATTTCTTACCTAAATCATTTATGAGGAGAATATTTTTATTTAGATAGATTACGGTTACATTGACAAAATTAACGACAGCACCTATTCTCTTCGTAAAAAAATTTTTTAAATGAACACTACGCAGAGACAAAAGAAAAATATTCTAAAATTTTTGATACGTCATGGTTTTCAGCTCTACTTAATGCACTTTATGATAATGGAAAGAAATCACACTGATTGCATTTTGTACTCTTCATCTCTGTCTAGCGTCGCCGCTATTCTTGCTAAATGTATATCTTTCCCACTCCATTTTGAGTTTTACTATGAACGGATTATTCTCCGATGAAAAAAGTAGTTTTTGCTTTTTGAAAAATACAAATTCTGACGCTTAAACATTAACCATAAACGTTGAATAAATCGACACTCTTCTTGTCGATTCTAATTAACACTCTTCTTGAGTGCAAACCTTTATAAAACTTAGTTTTACAATGATTTATTCTGTTCTCTGGAACGAAGATGGCTGATATATCATGTAATATCGATATAGTTCTAACATCGCGATAACGATATTTTAAATGTATTCTTACGAGAATACTATACGATTGAATATATAAGAATTATTGAAAGTATTATAATTATAGATAAAAACAATATCGCGAATAATAATGATAAATTCGCTATTATAATTAATCACGATAATTATCAAACGTACCGAAATGACAGACCGCTATAATATCGTGATCGTTAGCAGATATGTTAATCTCTCAAATAGAATTATCGAATACGATAATATCGCCATAATTATTTACACGATAATATCGGAGTATTATCGATCATGAAAATTATCAAATTTTGTATTTTATCTGGAGTATCGATAAATTTGAGCAACGCATGTTCTGACAAATGTAACTTGATGGGAAACATAGCGATATATCGTAAAATATCTATATTTCCTGACGATGTATCGCGATATTCAAATATTTAATAAGACCTTGCACTACTCGCCAGGAGGCTGTACGTTGGTAAAGTTACTTTTTAATCCCCCGTATTTTCGTAATTTAAAATGTGTGTTCGTTCTTTAAGAAAAACGTATCATTTTGAAAACGACTACCATGTTCGGGGGGGGGGTTCTTTTCAATTCGAATACAAAAGGAAACATAATAATGAAGCCAGTGATTAAACATTTTGTAACGGCCGAAAAGAATTTTTTTTCCAGGAAAAAATAAAACTTTTTTAAAACGAAGAAAAAGCCCAAACATATTCTCATCTAAATAAAGAGGGCGCAACTTTTTAGGAGGCTTAAAGCCCGTGTGCATACAAAACAACTTCACCGTCGGGAGCCAAGAATTAAATCCCCCCCCCCTTTTCAGAGAGACAGTGATTTTTTATTTTCTCTTTTTTAGTAATTTAATTCCGAAAGTAAAGAGAATCTTTTTTTTTTCCCCTTTCGAACTTATTTGTTCTTATACCTTTTATAACCCAACCAACCATACATTGCTCTAACCTGCCATTTCTCTTTTCATTTTCAATTTTCTTTTTTATGTACTGTTTGCGAGCGTATCTAAGTTCTTTTTTTTATTCTTTCTTTTATTTCAAAAACACCCTCAGAACTTTTCCGTATTTTTTCTCATTTAAAATGCCCTTAGTGGTTTCAATACGCACGTTCGAAATGCAAGCTGTGGCGAAAAAGAAAATAACCAAAATCGACTATTGGCTGATTTAACGGCGATAATTAATCCAGTTTGGCAACCGGGAGATTTAAGAAGAAAAAAAGTTCTATTTTCTTTTCTTTCATTTGAATTGAAGATTCCGTATTGGAGGCAAATGCAATTTTACAGTTCCGAAAAAACGGAATCTGCATGCTAAATTTAACGTTGCATGGTTAACGGAATGTAAGGTAAATTCTGATTGCGCATGCACGTTCGCGTAATGTAACTAACTCAATGAAAAAAGCATACAGAAGAGGTTTTTCTCGAAGTACATGTTTAAAAGTTACCATTTATTGATCAAATTTCATTAAATTGGACAGAAAAAGTTAAATTGCAATAAAATGATTTAATAAACTGAAAGATTTGACTTTAAAATTAGCCATACAACGAAATGGAAAATTTACTTTAAGTTATTTTGTTATACATTTTCCCGACTTTCATGACTAAACACTAACTATTACATCCATAAAAGTTAATTACAAAAGAGCTATATGCCTCTACGCTGCACCAAACTCAAATGATTATTGATTGCTACGTACTCACTGAAAAAAAAACTGCACTAAAGTTCGTTGGTCATATAAATGTATAATAGATGTGAAATTAATAATTTAAGTGAGCTTGATAATTACTTCCAGTAATTAAAATCATTCAAGTCTGATAAGTTAATGTAATTAAAATCTAATATCTGAGTTGGTTTGTTCACATCTTTAGAAATGACAACAATAATTCAAAGAAAATAAGCTTTTTACGAGCCTGAGGGAAAAAAGAAGAGAGGCAAACCTCATAAGAGATGGTTCGATGAAATGGAATAGTGACTGAGTAGTGTAGGCGTGGTGGTAAGTACTGGCGTCGGTTAGATAGCGAGGAAATAAGCTGGTTGAAACAGTCAAGGCCAGAAACGGGCTGCAATGCAGGTAGAAGAAAATATTAAACTTGTATGTTTGATGAATTTACGTAAAAAGTAGATCCAATTATTTTTAATCCGTTGAGGGCCGTGATCAGATACGTAATCCGACGATTCTCCATTCTCGACCCATGGAATCATATATGAAACGAACCTTTAGCACTCTAACTGCCCAAAATCACACGGACGCGTTCTCAATTCCGTATTGTTACCTATTCTTTGTGATCACCGAAGTCAAGCATCACAGGCTGTGGTCAGTGTGCGGGTGGAGGACCACTTTGACCAGTCTGCGAAGGGACCGAGGGTGTGCGGTATGGGTCCTCGTTAAACTGTTCTACCTTTAAGTGCTCGACTTCGCGTGCTGGTCGTCGAACTACCGAAGCGGGGTAGCCTCTGC
Organism: Parasteatoda tepidariorum; assembly: GCF_043381705.1. Lineage (NCBI taxonomy): Eukaryota > Metazoa > Arthropoda > Arachnida > Araneae > Theridiidae > Parasteatoda > Parasteatoda tepidariorum. The sequence goes on from NC_092209.1 coordinate 6,160,799, forward strand.
AGAGGATCAAAATTGTGATGGCATGTCTTCGGATCATCCTCAGGGATGTTTCCCAGACCGTCGCCAAAAGCCCATTGTGCAGCTCTAGCGCGACGTAAATAAACTACAACCCATTCGTTTTTACATAAACTTCCGAAGCGTGTTGACCTTCATCCTCCTTTTACCGGCCATCAAGGGGTTAAAACAAATTAATTTAAATAAGATTTAAAGGTTACATTTTCTCCTGAACCATACCCTAAGAAATTTCGAAGTGGTTCTGTGTTTTCTTCCCTTCTATAATGGCAAAAAAATATCCTTTATTTAAATTCATTAGTTAAATCATTCTGTATTTAATTTTGTTTATTTTTTAGTTAAACAATAAATGTATTATTGGATATTTCTGAATGAATTGTGATATTCTGAAAACACAACTTGTTGAGTTAATGGTACCTTCGAGCATTTTATTCAAAAGGAATGAAAAATAGAGTTTAAAAAAAAAAATCGATCATTTTTCTTTCTGCCAGCTGCTTTAAGGGTATTTTCGTATTTGAAATCTGAGAATAGGTTTTTCATATACTCAAAAAGAATAAGGTTTTAAACGGACGACTGAATAAAAGAAAAATAAATAGCAGAAAATTGATCTCTGGGGACAACGAAAAGTGATAGTTTTTTATTATTTTCTTTCCTCCTGTATTTGCTTTTCGTTTTAACAGTTCTTCGCTATTCTTCTTGGCGCCTTTCGTGTAAGAATTCTACACCTTGAGTTTTAAAAATGGGCGAACAAGAACCTTTTCGCGTTTAAAGATTTCGATGTTCTTTTCTTTAGAATCTTTGGAATTTTCTCATTAATCTGTTCTGTTTTATATTGCTTTTTTACCCACCCGTCCCCCCTTACTAGCTTAACTTGAAAGGGGATATCTTTGGAACGTTTAATCTTTTTAATGCAGCTTTTGGGACGGAATTATTATTTTTTCGTCATTTTGTCTTCGATCAATTCACCTCGAGTCTATGTTATTCATTTAGTTAATTCTTCTTTTATTGCGATGTTGTTTATAGCATGTACTGATCATTGATAATAGACATTGTATATTAGATAAAATAGTGAAAACAAACCTGTGTACATTTCATTTTATTAGATATTCAATAGTCGTCGCATGTAGGATTGTGCATTAAATTCTCTTCGGTTACCATAGAAACTGTAAAAAGAGTATGTGAGCACATAAATGGAGGGGGGAGATTATGATGCGGATAAATTTGCTGACACTATCATACCTGCCAACTCTTCTGGATTTTCCGGAAGATTTTATTTTCATTTTTGAAGTGGTAGCAATACTCAGGTTATTCCAATTAACTTTTTGACTTATAAAGATAATTATAAATGAGTTTGACCACCACTACATATAAATAATTACAATAAATATATGAAAGCATAATAATCCTTACGCAAGCGAATTTCCACGGGATCAAAATATAAATATATTTTTGAGTCAGATTGTTTTTCGTTTATTGTTTTACAACCACTCTGAAAATCCATTTTCAGAAAGAGTGAAAGTTGGCAGGTATGCACTATAAAGGGGGGACCGACCAATACTGATGTAAGACTCCAAAATCCCTTTATTTTCAATTTTTTTTAAATAAAAAATAAGTAGAAAAAAATTATATTTGAATAATTTTCCAATTTGGAATAAAAAATAAATTTGCGGATAGAAAAAGTTGGAATTTCTTCAGAGAATAACAAAAAATTGCAAAAACAAGTTTTATGATATAAATGTTTTTTTACGTAAATTTTGTTTTACGCAAAGTTGCATCTTTTATTTAAATGTAATCCTAAAATTTTTAAAACTCAACAACTACAATGAAAATTAAAGACAAAGCAACCAAAAAAAGGATAGGAGGGATTTTTAGGGAGGTCTCTTCTGTAAAAATTTAAAAAGTGGTAATAACTGTTTCATAAAATTATCGTAAATTTTAATGGTTTTGATTTCATGATTATTATAAAGTTTGTCTGAGCCGTGATGGTTCAGAGGATTGAGCTTTCGCCTTCCGATGACGTGAACAGGCGTCGAATTACAGCAATGATACGAATTCCGCACCCGGCTTGCACTGAAGCTAAGCCGGATGCGGAATTTGTATCGACTGGGATTCGAACCCGGTTCGCCTCATTGGAAGGCGAACGCTCGATCTCCTGAGCCATCGCGCCTCCGGCATTATTATTTGGCACCAAAGAGTTTTTAAATTGTACCTAAATAAGGTTAGACTACAGATACTGTTTTTTACATTTTAATTGGCATATTAGTTGGCGCCATAGGTTTCGGGAATTTGGGGACATAGTACTGAATTCAGGTGGATATAATTCCTCAGATGTGAGAGCTTTTCTATATCAAATGGGTGAGCCGTTGTGGCTCAGGGGATTTAACGTTTTCCAATGCGCTGAACCTGGTTCGAATCCCACCGATGGCTAGCCGATACTGATTCCGCATCCGGCTCGCTCCGAATACAGTGCTGACTTAAAATATCCTCAGTGGTTGACAGATCTTGACTTGCAGTCCCCTTGCTAACCATGGAACCATTGTCAAGCTAACCATGGAAGGTTTTCATTGTTTATCTCACCAAACGCAAATGCGAGTTAGTTCCATCAAAAAGTCCTCCACGAAGGCAAATTTCTCCCAATACTTGATCCAAGCGTTCCCTTGTCTTCTAGATTGGGTTCAAAATGAGAAGGCTGCGGAGTTGAACATTAGTAGTCGTAAACCCAGAAATTGGGTCGGCTGTTCAAAGACGGTTATAGAATAAAATATATGAAAGGGGTTTTTCATATTTTTTCTGGTTTACGAATCGATTTTTAGTATTTTTTTCAATTATTAATCGAATTTTTTTTTTAATTATTTTGATTTCAATTAATTATTTTTTTAATAATTTCAGGAAACACTCTGTTATAATTGATAGCCCATTTGATAGCCATCAGCAGATACTTTCCTAAAATTATTTTTTCAAAAATTAATAACTAATAAAAATAATTCTAAAAAATATTAAATTTATAATTGTTGACCAAAAAAAAAAAACTTTAAAAAAAACCTTTGTAACAGTAGAGCTCTCACATATGAGGAGTCATATCCACTATGGACGAATCCTCTAGAATCCCGAAATCCCTGGCACTGAATTCTCAACATCCAACTATTCGTATAACACTTGATTGGCTTATAATTTTCAATGGGATACCTGTAAGTGACGTAGTGTGTCTATTTCTCGAGCCTGATTGGTTGTTAAAATGATACCAAACGATTTTTAAGTATTTTGTAAATTTCTTTTCTGATCTTATCCACTGAAACTGAAAATTTAATTCTTCGCGAAGGAAATGCTGCTACGCAGAAACTATAAGAAATGCTTAATAATGTATAAATTGTATTCTTTGTCTTTATTGTAAACCTCCACTAAGTGCATAACATTTGTTTTAATTTTGCAGGTACTCTGAATCAGTTGGGCATAACAGTGGGTCTTCTCCTGTCCATGGTGCTCGGTATCAATGAAATTCTTGGTACAGAAGAGAAATGGCCTTACCTCTTCGGTAAAACACTTTTCTTCTTCTGATACAACATAATCACATGGTGATGTTATAGGTTCCCAGGGGGTGTTCCACGAAACCCCAAGGTTCCGTTGAGTCCCGCGAGTTAGTAGGGGAGAGTGGGGTCAATTGTAACATTTTTTACTTAACTATTTTTAACTAACAAAAAATCCAATATATTATTAGTATTAATTGACAGACGAATAAAGTTGACTATCCTCTACTAGAAAATAAATATATACCTTATTTTAAATGTTATTATATTAGTTATTAACAATTTTTGACAGTCGTGCACTTGTTACAATTGTCCCCACTTACGGGGTCAATTGTAACAGTTCATAAATTCAACTAAAACATAGTTAATTATACATATTATCATAGTTGTGATATATTTTTTTATTGATCAAAATAGTAGTGATATTTTAGGAGTAAAAATAATAATGAGCAGAGACCTAAAGGGTTAAACTTTTAACTTTAAGGGGTTAAAAATTTTAATTTATGCTGTGAAAGGTGACAAATAAAATAATGCACATGCAACATAATATAAATGATATAGGAAACTATTGGTGGTTCTTAAAGAGTTAAGTAATGGTTTGTAAACATAAGATTATTTATTTTCAGCTGTTACAATCGTCCCTTTACTTATTGTTACAATTGTCCCCAAGACGCCATTTCAGCTTCATTTGTTAAAAACAATGCTAGTTAATTAGCAAAACTAATCTTTTTTTTTTTGAAATGTTAATTAAAGTGTCCACTTACATATTCGGTTACTAATTTTTATTTGTTTAAACAAAATTACTTTGTTACAATATAATATTCTAATACCAAAAAAAGTACTTGCGTGGCGTGAAAATATCTTTTGTGATGTAACTCTTTCAAAAGTACATAAAAATGGTTGCCATCAGGGGTGTACATGTAGATTTATTAAATACACCTTGTGCGCCACCTAGGAATCAAATCTAGAACCCGACACTCGAAATTTTTGCTCTGTTACAATCGTACCCTGTTACAATTGACCCCACTCTCCCCTACTTTTTATCAAAGTGATGAGTTTTAAAAACCTCTGATTATGTTAAGATTAGTGGTCGGAGGTAGCGCAAGAAATGAAACTACCGTAGTCGATACTCTTTTTACAAAAGTAGTATGTAGTGCGATACAAAAGAAAAACAGTAGCTATTCCTGGTAACTACTTTTAATGTTAGTTTAAAAAAGAAAAGCAGTTCTAATGTATTGAATTGGATAGATTCGTCGATGGATGCAATGAAAATAACCTTATGACTGCAGTTAACAGAAGTGACGTTATTTAAAAGTAGCGTATAACTAATATTTGAACTTGAAATTATGAAAAATGGATATTTAATCACTTGGGTCACACTCGTGAAACATGGATGTTATTTCAAAGGAAAAGAACGTATTTTCGATGGACTTCATTTCTGAGAGCAAATGAAAGAGCGTTAAACAATTGAAAAATTTCAAGTATTTGATAATTTTACACTTTCAAAAATAAATATTCTTTGTCGAGAAAGGTTTAAAAACTTGAAGCGTTAACCTTTAAGTTCAAATTCGAAAAAAAATGTTTGGGAATAACGAACTGGCTCGAGTATACATGTATATTTGGTATTTATTATTCCCTTACATGTAATGTAAGTTCATCTCCTTAAAACAATGAAATGGTTACTGCAATTCCAAAATAGTTTGTAGTCGGTATATTTGAAAAAAGAAGTTGACTACATTTGTAAGAAAGTAATGTATCAAACTACGAAAATAATGTAGTTTTTTCGACCACTGATTTCGATTAAACCTATAAAGCATAATTTATTCAATCTTACGGTTTCCTTTATGAAATTATTTTAAGTGAAATAAAAATGGCATTTTTTTAAAAGAAAATATAATATTTCTAGTAGAAATATATTAAATAAAGTTTTGAAAGGAACAAGCATTTATGACATTCTAATAATTACATATTTCTAAATCGCGCTTTTCGAATCAAAATGAAATAATTTAATTCCTTAATCGAGACCTAATTTACGATTATTAATGATAAGACGAAGAAAACTCTTCATTAAATATTTTAAAAACAGCCTTTTATAGGCTATAACATTCAGGATTACTTTAATAAACTTCATTTATGAAGTCGTGGTTCCTCCGAAAGTAGGTTGATTATTTAGGGTTCCGTAGCCGAAAGAAATTGGAAACCACCATAGTGATTAATGAAGAAATTATATACTGCGACAACAGCATAAAGAATAATCTTATGAGAATATTTTTTTTTATTTTTACTGCTCAATATCTAAACTTCAGTGTCAATGATAATTAGTTTATTTGACTGTTAGTTTTACATACCTATACATCAATACCAACTTGCACCGCTTCATAGAAAATGTTTTTAGTGATATTTAAATGCCTAATTCTAGATGTAGAGAATTTCAGTTAGTGATCTTGCTTACCACTACATAACCTCTAATTCAACAGTTTGAATGAAATGCAGTTATCGCTTGGGAGCCCTTTATTGTGTTAATGAACAGGATCAAAATTTTGCAAGCTTTAGTTTTTAATCCGATACCTTCATGTAAAATCTTTTTGCCGATAACGGGGAATAACTGTTTACATCGCTTCCATAGCCCTCTTTCTTTCCGCTTTTGCAACTAATTTCAAAATTTATTGAATATATACAGCACGATTCACAACAACCACTAAAATCTCTTTTTTGTTTTGAAAGGTGTGGCTGTGATTCCGGCCGCCCTGCAGTTACTACTCCTGCCCATCTGCCCAGAAAGCCCCCGTTATTTGCTCATCACAAAACAGCAGGAATACTCTGCAAGAGAATGTAAGTAATCATTTTATTAATAGTGCGCAACCCTCTTTCTTGATTGTTGAAATTTTTGAATTGCAACATTTTTAATTCATTTTGAAGAATGTAATTTTATTTGGCAAAATACAAAATGTGAACGAAATCAGTCAGATAGTTCTCGTGAAATCAACTTTTAGATGTGCGACTTTCTTACAATTTGAACTCAAAAGCTATTTGTGCGAATGCTCGAAGTTATGATGTACTTTAATTCTTTAATTTCTCATTTTGTTATTTTCGACGTGAACGCAAATGCAATCTTATAAAAATAAAATTCTTTAGTAAAATTAGTTTTTCTGCACCAGTGAGTAAATGGTCATTTATTTGAAACAAAAATGCGGGGGAATATTGCATTAACTTTTGAACAAATTGGAATTAAGAAGAAAAACTACTTGGTGTATGTTTAAAATTGGCAATGACTTTTTCAGAACGTGAAAGTTCAACTGTGTAGTTACATGTCAGCGATGAGCCGACATAGTTTTTCTTTCCTATAAGTTTAACAGTTATTGATTCTCAAATATAATATAATAATCGAATCTTAACCTTTTTATTTTATCCTACACCCTGCACATTTTTCTATATACCGTCCAAACTTCAAGCTTCTAAATCTTGTAGTTTTTGTGCAGCGAAACAAAACGAAATGCAAAGTTGAACACCCCTCTAACAACGGGCAGCAACTCTTACGATTTTTTTGGTAAAGAGAGAAAAACTAACTATATTAGTATTAATTTTTAATAAACTAATTAACTTTTCTTCGTATTTAATCCCATTAATACTTTTCGACAACTTTAATCTTACAACAGAAAATGTTCAGTTTTTTTCCTCTCCTTTGTTTTGAGACTTTATCCATTTAAAGTCACTTAATTCGCACGACAACACACTCCGAAATAGGTTAATTACCTCTGCTTTTGTTGCTTATGTTTAAACTTCCATTAATTATATGAGTTGAATTCCTAAATACAAATTAATCCGCCTTCCTTTAAGTATGTCGGATAATACTTATTCGATGATTTGGTTATTCACCTTTGTTTTGTATTATAAGTTTTTCTTTATCGACTATCCTCCATTTCCAAATGTTGTAAAAAAAGTTAGTTTTATATATATATANGGCTGAAGAAAAGATTATATCTTTTTTTTCCGGCTTTTTTTCCGGTTTTATCCCATTCTTCTTCGATTACCGGAAGAACAAATTTTTGGAATCTCTCTCGTATTATAAACTTCGCTATTCTGTGTACTGTCACATAAATAACTACATCAATTCAGAATAATTTTGAAATAAAAAAAAATTTTGGTAAATTCGTTGCGTGAATTCAATGAAAATGTGTGGATTTGAAAATAATTACAGCAAATGTAAAACTCCAAGCCATTTTTTTTCTTGTACTAGTGTGAATTATAAATATTTCAAAGCGTTAATGACTTTAAGTTGTTGCTCACAGTATTTCTTTATAGTTATTTGTGGGTCTCGTTCCACCACAATACAGCTGGATAATTGAACTCGCATCTATGAATGTTGGTATATTTTGGAAATATTTTAGAGATATGAGTTTTTGATCGAGAGCGTTGAGATACTTGACCATTTGCGTATTTTCCGAACTCCTTTTTCATGCTGAAAAAATTTAAAACCACGCACCTGCCATTTGCAAGTTTTTATCTCTTATCTTCGCATCGCTTTAAATTGCTGTTTTTTATTTAACCGGCGTAACGTTGCGCATAGAGTATGCCCGGTCTTTTGTGCAAAATCGATATAATTAGAGATTCTGTGTACGCAAACTAAACCGAAAGCATTTAGAGGGCGCTACATTACGAGAGAAAATCTTCATGGCAATTTCTGTTTAACCTCTATTACTAATGTAACGCGTAGGAAGAAAAAAATAGTGAGTTCAGGTTAACCCAGAGTAAATAATGAATGCTGAAGAAAACGTTTTCAAAATGCAAACAAGTTAAGACAGGATGACTGAGGATGACGCAAGGGGGAAGTAATCCAGTAATAAGTTTTTTGCATTCTGATATTTTTAAAACATGTTTTCAGTGTCTGAAACTTCGCAATTTACTTATCTCAACTCAATTATTTCTTTAATTTAAATTTTAATTCACTAATATATAGGGGAAGCAGAATCTGCTATGAAAAATTTCTCCCCCCCCCAGTAATATGTCCTCTTTAAACCGGACCTTGGCCGAAGAATATATACAGGAGAAGAAGTCTAGCTTATATTGGCAAAATGTAAACCAATCCCCTAAGTGTACAAAGGAAGAAAAAACTGAATTTAGGTATATGTATAAACAATACCTATAAATGAAAAAATAACATTTAAGGAAAAACAATATTAACAATAGCAGAAGTTCTTGAAACATGTTTGCACCCTCCCCTCCTCCTAACCGATACAGATGTTGAGGTGAAGAAGAAAATAGTTGGTTCGTTCTGCCACTATTGATAAACAATACTGTACTATTGCGATATTTCTTTGAGAACACATTTGTATCATCTATGTTAACCATATCTGCTAACACATGTTGACATAGAAAGAAAGAATAAAGTGAGCCACTTGATGGGGTTGCAGGTTTCCGATTATAATGAACAGTCGCCCTATAAGCAAAGAATACACATAGGGGAAGAAGTCTAGCTTCCATAGGCATAATGTAAATCAGTCCTCCAATGTTAGATGAGGTCTCCGTGTATGAAGAAAAAACCATTTAAGGGCACAACAGCAGAGGTTCTTGAAACAGGTTTGCACCCTCCTCTCCCCTTAACCACTACTGGGGTTTGTTTATGGTTAACTTCCTCTGCATTTTTACGCTATTTATTATTAGATACGCTTAGTAATGCATTATCAATTAAGATATTTCTAACACATTTATGTCATCCATGTTGATTAAATCTGCCAACATATTTGGAATTGAAAAGATAGAATGAAATGGTGGTAGGCAGCGTACCCAAGCATGAATGTAGAGTTTATAACCGTCGTTGAACAGCCGACCCAATTTTATGGGCTTACGACTACTAATATTCAATTCCGTAGCCTTGTCATTTTGAACTCAATCCAGAAGACAAGGGAACTCTTAGATCGAGTATTGGGAGAAATTTGCCTTCGTAAAGGACTTTTTGATAGAGCTAACCCGCCATTGCGTTACGTGGAGAGGAAGATCACGAGAACTTCTCACGGTTAGCCTGACGGTAAGGAGACTTTAACCCATGATCCGTCTACCGCTGAGGATATTTTAAGTCAGCACTGTGGTCGGTGCTAGCCGGTTGCGAAATTCGTATCGACCAGCCATCACCGGGATCGAGCCACGGTTCACCTCATTGGAAGGCTCTATCCCCTGCGCCATCGCGGCTCTATGAATGTAGAGTTGTTCAACAACCGGTTCACGGGTAACGTACCCTGTCACTTTGCTTCTTATGAGCGTGAGCTAGATTTTAGTTCAAATGACGCTCTGCTAATTCTGAGTATATTGCTCGCTCTGTAAGTTGTTTTCAAGTATAGCGTACCACACCTACCAGTTCCCCGCTTTAGTTACGTATTCGAAAAGTTGGACTTGTTCTCCTTTCTACATTCTTTGGTAAATCTATGGTCACTCTCTGAACTTATCTAATGGGATCCCATTTTCCAGACGGCGACTGCTCCCCTGTATTTTCAGGTCTGCCTACTGTCTACACTTTCTGAGTAAATTATTTCTTGTGATTATCTCTTTTCTTCATTCTTTGTCTCGGCTATGGTTGTGGTCAGTAAAATAGCCGGTATTCAAAAAACATTAGCATCTTCTTATGGAAGAGGGAACACTTTTAGTTCGATTTCTTGGGTGCAAAGCTGAATCGATTAACGGTTTAGATCTGTGAATTTTCTTTTAAAATAAAGTCATTTAAAATAGTGCGTTAAATCGTTAGTTTTATTCGCTGGATTTAAATAGCTGACCCTAAATTTCAGTTTTAACCCTATGAGTCATGTTGATCTATTGCAGCGTTGGAGAGACTCCGTTGTACAGTACAGGTAGATGACGATCTAGAAGAGATGAGAGCCGAGGAACGAGCTCAAGAACAAGAAGCTCAAGTGAGTCATCATTTTTTCTTTTTTTTGCCTCTCTTTATTGACTCGCTTTCATGTCTGCTTTCATGTCTAGAAGGAGAGAGAGTGTTTAAAGGCCGACATTAATTCGATGCTAGACTTCACTATTAGTTCAACTTCCTCGCTAACAAAAATGGAATTCGTCGTCATTTTGTCGCTACTTAGTTTTTAGCTACTTTCTGCTTAGTTAGCTTAAATTTCAGCTCCGTGCTGGATGACACTATAAGTTTCAATCATTTCCTGACAGCTACAAACAGAATTTATCACAAAATAAATTTTCTTACCGATAGGAATTACGATCACTTTCCAACATAAACAGACTCATCGGAAAAAAATGAAATATTTTTTTTATCGTTCCGTGGCCACTGCAACCAAAATGTATCACCTTTTTATGACTGGTTATCAATAGTTACAGGTGATTACTAATCACTGAAGTTAATTTTGTTTGAGAATTTATCGCAACATCCATTCCTTATTATTAATTATCAATATTTGTTAGTTAATAATTACATTCAAAATTATTAAATCAAGGAGTATATGTTACCTCTTAAAAACAAAAATCAGTTTCACGACAGATTATCAAGCAGAGTTTTGCCCACCCACCAACCCTAAAGGAATTGATGAGTGATGATCAATTAAAATGCAAAATAAATGTTTCATTTCTCAAATCACCTAGGTAATCTGCAAACTAATAGATAATGGTAATCCGTTAAAGTGTATGCATTGTTTGAAGTGCATAATGATGAATGTTGATCCTTTGATGTACAGAAAATGTCACCTTTTTTTTAATTACCTAGGTGATCTACAAACTGTCTAGATAATCTGAACATTATCAAATAATCACTCGAACAGAAACTAATATCTTGACCGAAGCGTCAGCAACGTTTCTGCACGCTTAAATGAGCATCATTTTATTTATTCATTTTTTGCAATCTTAAAAATCATGTTACTATATTCAACACATTAGTTGATGGAATCAATCACTTGAAAAATATATAATGCAAAGAATCAAATGATTTAAGAGAATTAAGTTAATATAATCAGGGGTCTGTTTAGAAGAAATTTGGGTCCGTTAATGGACCTTTCACAAAATATCTTTTCATAAAAACGGACCCTTCACAAAATAATTTAACTACNATAAAGACAGTTCAAGACAAACTAAGTTGCCCTAAGTTTAAATTCCAAATGTAGTATTCTAAGAAAATATTTCTACTTTTACAAACATCGTGTGCACATTCTTATTAATATTAAATCATATTTTTTCTTGTAAATAAATAATGGATCAATTTATACATTTGAGAATTGTTTAAGTTAACTTAATGCGTAACACATTAAAAGTGATACATTACTAAGATGCGTTATTTGAAATAGTATGTCAATTGAAATTATTAAAAAAGTGAGTGATTTTGTTTCAATTATTCATTAGAAATGAATATTTTGTGTTAAGCAGTATGGGCTAAGTACCAAATATTTGTCTGTTGCATCTCCAATTTAGTAGCAGCAATTGTTGAGCAGAATCTTGAATCTATTTACAATTTAAAAACTTCTTGAAAAGGTTTCTAGCAATTTTTGCATACTTTCTCAATTAATCTAGCTCATTAAAAAAAGTAGGCAACAGTTTGCAACAATTTGGAATTTACGATTAGCCTAGTCCATCGTAAAATGGCAGCAAAAGTTTGAAAGAAAATTGAGTTTTCCTATTACTTTACCCCACTGTGAAATTATGGCAATAACTTGCAAAGATTTGGATTCTCCAATTAGCCTAATTCAATACAAAAATACCACAACGGTTTGCAAAGATTAAGATTTTTCAATTAACCAAACCCATTGTAAAATGACAGCAAAGGTTTGCAGAGGGTCGGATTTTCCGAGTAGCCTACAACGTATACAGCTATGAATGCACTGTATGCAACACACTGTAAATGTTTCAATAAATAACTAATAATTAAACTATTTCAGATGACAGTGTGTCAAGTCATTCGCAACAAGAATCTACAGCTTCCGTTGCTTATAGGAGTTGTGATGCAACTTTCACAACAGCTCACTGGAATCAACGCTGTGAGTATGCACCTTAATGAAAGGCATTCTTTAAACATTTTTTTCTTTATTCAAGATATTGCCTTACTGTATGCATGAATAAGCTGTATCTTTTTAAAACAATCTAGATTCCGTTTATATATTGCAAAATGTATGTTACTGTGAATAAAAGAAATCAAGAGAAATCATGTCGACTTTTGCCGGTGAATGTCAACAATCACATTGGTGAATGTCCGAAATATTTGTTATATCCGATTTAGCATTAATTTATTCGTTGATATTTTTAATATCTGCTGGGGATAGATTAGGAGAAACATCCGTGGACGGCATACCGGGAAAATGTGTACCGGGTAGTGGCGCTTAACTAGACCTAGTAGGGGAGAGTTGGATAAAACGGGATACCATTATTGTTTTTATTTACTACGGAATATCTGTTAAGGAAAACCATACATTATTTTTTTTGTAGCTACAACATTTATTGAAGCACACAAAAAACATATTTTAAACTAATTTTAATGACTGTGAAATAGAAAAAAAAATTAATTTCCAAACTCTTACATATCCCGTTTTAGCATACCTGGGTTGGATAAAACGGGATAGGGTTTACAATGTTTAATTTTTTGCATAAAACTAAGTGAAAAGCATAATTAACTGACAGAGAACTGCAAAGCAAAATTTCTATAAATTATATTCATGGGATTTTACTGTTCTAACACTTTTATATAGATTGTTGTTTTATAAGTAAGTACACAAAAAAATATGATGCTACATTTGTTTTTAAAGACTATGAGTTTTCAAACATGAAGGCTTATTTTCACATTTTTCGTTGTCGAGATGTGCCTTGTGCTCTTAATAGAGATTTCTTAGCAGCCTTTTCTTCAATTCTCTTGGTTCTTTTTTTGTAGTTTAATAATCCTTTCCTTTTCTTCCATTTCTAATTCACTTTTATTTCTAATTCACTCCATTGATGTCGTAACATCCCTGAAAGACTCTTTAATAATCAAGCATTTAAATTCTTCAGTTACAAAGAGAAGAATTCATTTTAGAATTGAATGTAGATTGAATTGAGCAATCCAGAAAATTAAGAAGTTTATATATAAAAAAGCTCAAGTCTTCATCAGAGAAATACATTACAATTAGTTCTAAAGAAAGATGTGAAATCCTAGAGTCGAAAATTAAATGCTTAATAATGAACGTTAATAAACAAATTTTGCATTACTATATAAAAAGACTAAATTTTTCAAAAATATATATAGCTAATATAAATAAGTTGTTTAAAAAGCCTAGGCCTACATTAATATATGGCTATTTTAAAATGTAATAATCCAACAAATAAATAGGTGGATAAAACGGGACATAAAAAACTCTATCCCGTTTTATCCAACTCACTAGTGTCCCGTTTTGTCCGTCTCCGACACTTATTGAAACAAACATGGCTGCTGCCTAAATGTGAAAAGAAAATTAAATAGACTGCACATAAAAATATTGGTAAATAAATGGTTAATTAAATTTAATGCTCACCGGAATTTTATCCCATACATGTAGGCAGTACAATGTAAAAAACAACGCACGTAAATGTAGAAAATGGCAAAAAAATAGAGTAAAAAAGTTCTGAGATCTACAACTTTCTATCAAATAGTGATCCACTAGATAGCTGTAATAGTTTGGTGCCTAGGCGACGTATCCCGTTTTGTCCGACGATCCCGTTTTATCTAACTCTCCCCTATATATTTTTCTGGTTTGTTTCACTGTCTAGTTTGTATGCTTTACGTTAGTTTATACATTATTACGTGCACTATGATGAGCACTATGAGCCAGTTTCATTGAATTCTATGCGTAACTTTTTGAATGATGGTGAATTTTGTGATTTTTCCTTCATTATGACCAGTGAAGTGATAAATGCAGTATACTCTCGAAAACCTTGTTAGGTCAACAAAAATATTTTTCCCATTACATATCCACCCAATGTTAATTTGAATTCTTATGTCGAAGAGTTTCTTCGCAAAACCTTGTTTTGTCGAATTTTTTTAGAAATAGAAAATGTTTTTTTACCCAAAAAATCACTATTATTTTCTATTGAATGCATCATTATTTTCATCTCACTTTCAGAAATAAAATTATCATTGTTTTATTTAGACTTATCGTCAAATACAATTACTTCCATATTTATTAGCAGTTATTCTCATGTGTCATCTATTTTTAGAGCAATATTTTAGACTATATATTTCTACTTTTTAGAACCTATTTTGTTAACTTTTTATCTCGAAACCTCGCTATATCGAGAAAAATTTTTAGCATCCCTCCAACTTTGAGATATTGGTAGTATACTGTATTTGCATATTTTGAAGCCTGTGTTTCGTTTTTCTAAACCTTCCATTTGATATTTAACTAGATTTGAATAAGATAATCTTAAATAGAATACTCTGTATTTTTTATTAAGTTAATATCTAAGAATTCTTATAAAATAGCTGTTTTATATAGAGAAAAAAAAATTGGAAAAGAAGTTCAGATTTAAATATTTTCAAAATATGCCCGGAAGAATGTTCGGAACTAAATTTTTGTTTCTTGAAATCTACGTAAAAGATTCTAAAAACTTTATTTCAATATTGACTAAGGCGGACCCTTTAACTAATGAAAAAGAAAAACTGGAATAATAAGAAATTAAAGTTCGTAAAGATTTGTTTTCAGCGTTTATTTGAAGATTGTAGAACAGATCTTTTAATTACTTAGCCGCTTAAATCGTTCTCTTAAAACGTTCCTTCGAAAGTTTGAACGCGGGGAATTTTCAATTATCTGGATTAAGAAAATTGGCTATTGTTATTCAAATTAGCCAATTCGCTCTTGTTTTTTTCCTCCTTTTTACCTCTTTGTCCCACGGTAAACTCAAACAGCTTTTTAATTACGCAGTTTTTAATTACTGGGCCCTCTAGGAAAATTTTTCTTATTTGTTCTTTGGCGATAAAAAAAAAGGAGCCAACCTGTACGTGATTAATTCTTTTTTTTGCTCATTTTCGAAACGAATTTCTTTTCGTCTTAGTTTAAAAAGTTGAAAAAACTTATTCTGTTTTCTTAAACGCATCCCATCGTCTTGATTAATTAAAGAACAATTTCATTAAATGTAATAGTTTCTGTTCTTGAAATGAAATTACGTCCCGTAATGAATCTGTTATTAATTATGATAAAAATAAATAATTTGCGTAGTTGGTGCATGATTATTTGTTTTCTATACATACCAAATTATTCTGGAACAGCTTTCATTGGTAATTGGTTTATTTTTTCATGACACCATCTCTTCTCTTCTTTTTTTTTCAATATTTTAGTTATTTTTTCCTTTTTAACCCATTTTCCTTTTAGTTAAGAAATAACTTGAGTCATTTTTTTAGATAGTTATCGAAAGAAAAGTTTATGCAGTTTAAAATAAAAATGGCTATAATTTAAAATGCTCGTTTAAGTTTATCGAAGTAATGAATTCCAAGGACTCATTTCTAAAAATAAGGAAGTACATATAATGGTGATAATGAAAAATAAAAAAGTGCCGATGCATTTAAAGTAATGAAAGTACAAGCTCTAATTTTCTTAAAAATAACGGACATACGTATGAAAATACTAACTTCTAAAAGTAAAGAAGTACAAGTAGAAATAATTTTCTTTAGAAACAATATGAAAGAGGAGAAAAAATAATAATTTTTAGAAATAACGAAGTGCTAGGAAAAGTGTTAATATTGAAAGGTAAGAAAGTAATATCAAAACAAGGAAACCCTAGATTATTGATTTTTAGTACTTACGAAAAACAAAGTTTTCTTGTAATGTCAGTAAAAGAACTAATTTTGAAAAGTAGTGAAGTACAATTATATTTCATTACTTTTACTCTTCTTACTTGTAATAACCGTAGGCTTACTAATTTTCCTAAGTAACAGAATAAAAATGCATATACTTATATTTTCGTTACTTTTATACATACATATTTTACTTGTACCTTCGTTTCTTGTAATGATAGTAAAAATTCTAATTTTGTTAATTAACGAATTGAGAGTACATATATTTTACTTGTACAGTATACTCTCTATATTTCGAACTTCGATATCTCGAAAACCTTGTTATGTCAACAGAACATTTTTTCCCCATATATTCACCTAATGTTAATTTGAATTCCTATGCCGAAGGGTTTCTTCTCAAAATATTGTTATGTTGAATTTTTTCGAAATAGAAAATGAATGTTTTCAGAAAAATCACGCTGTAAGTTTATTGTAAACCATTTTTTTTTTTTACTATTTAATGCATCAGTAATTTTGTCTTACTTTTAAAAATGAAATTATTATTGCGTTTAGACTTATAGTCAACTATCATGACATACATATTTAATAGTAGTTATTCTAACGTTTCGTGACTCTACTTTTTAGAGTAATATTTTTTTGAATTTATTTTTCTACTTTTTAGAATATATTTCGTTCTGAACTTGTTATCTTGGAAACTCGCTACCTCGAAATTTTTCTTTGCGTCTCTTCAACTTTGAGGTATCGAGAGTATAAGTGTATTTCTATTACTTGTCGAAAAAGCTAAGTTTTGTGAAGTAAACAAGTACAAATGTATGCATATTGTATTCATACAATTAGAGTAATAGCTTTTGTGTTCCAGGTATTTTACTACTCGACGAGTCTGTTCATATCTTCGGGGCTGACAGAGTCTGTCTCCCATTATGCCACCATGGGCGTGGGTGTGATCATGGTTGTGATGACCCTGGTCTCCATTCCCCTCATGGACAGGGCGGGAAGAAGGACCCTCCACCTCTACGGCCTAGGGGGCATGTTCATCTGCAGCATATTTGTCACCATATCTTTGCTTGTTAAGGTAAATAGTTTTTTTCCCTTCTGTTTTGATACTCTGTCCTGTCACGTGTCTGTTGCTATGGAAACAAGAGAAAGGGCATTTCAAAGTAGGAAGCTTTTGATAATACTCTTATCAACTCGAGTCAAAACCTGTTCTAAATGTTTATCCCACACCCTTTTCTGGAAACTGCTTACGCTTGGCACCGAAGTCACCGATAGTACTCTAGACAGCCGGCGAGAGAAGCTCTTTAGCTAGACAGACGGTACTCCGTATCTAGTTCATTATCTATTTAGAGCAAAACAGGGTTGAGATAACGAAAAAGCTATTCAGAATTCTAACATTTCTGCTCTTTTTGAACAAGAAGCGTAATAGCGTATTACGTAAGAACTGCGGTGGCTCAGGAAATAGAGCGTTCGTCTTCGAATGAGGTGATCCAGGTTCGAATTCCATGGGTAACTGATTGATACGAATTATGCTGCGCACTGACCACTGTGATGACGTAAAATATCCTCTGAGGAAGACGGATAATGGGTGAAATTCCCCTTGCCACAGGGCTGAATGTGAGAGATTTTCATTGTTTTCCCTTCCATGTAACGCAAATGAGGGTTGATTTCATCAGAAAGTCCTCCATGAAAGCTAGCTGGATCCCCGATATTGATTTCAAATGCTAGTTTTAATTCTTCTTTCAGACACAATTAAGTAGAATTTATTGCGATTTCATCACCGAATTGAATTTCTCCTCCATCAAACTTCTTACTACTTTATAACTATAAAATACACAAATTCTAAAGATTGAAACTTATATTTCCGACTAGATGGCAATATAAGTTTCAATATTTTTCGGAATGCCACAAGCGTATTTTATAGCCAAACGGAATTCGTCATGAATCAAGATTTCGACCTGTCTGGAAATGTATTATATGCAATGTAAACCTTTATCTAATGAAAGGTAACCCAAGATTGAATCGTGCCAGCATGTCTTATATACTATTGAATAATCTTAGTGGTAGTTACGCCACGGTACTCCCCCACCAGGATTTTATTAGGGATAGAATTCGATGGACGGATACCACTAGTTGCCTTATTTGGGATAGACCTGGAGAGCTGTGTTAAGTTTACCGGATTTCAAGCGCTTGTGGTGAGAGCTGTATTAAATTCATAGTTTTGAGCGCTTGTTGTGAGATCTGTATTTAGTTCTCGGTTCTTTGTGTTGTCCCTTCAATATTGTTATTCGAAGTAGAGTGTGTGCCGGATCCTGCTGTGTGTAGATGAGACTAGGTAGCAACTGCACGAGAAGGATGCAGTCACAAATAGGAATTCAACTGTTCGATGTGACCCATCCATCGAAGTGGGCGTTACTTTCGGTGTTGCAGAGTTCACATCACGTCCAGGTCACCAATGTGAGAAAATTTAATATCGACAATGTCAACCTTCATCTATCAAAACTTTCCCCAAGATTGAATCGAGTAGGCATGTTTCATATACTATTGAATGGACGTTGAATAATAGTAATGGTAGTAGTTTGCTGACATTATAGACACGTAGCCATTACTTCAGTTGAAATTTCAACTAGCTAAAATAATTAAATCTGCTAGAGTTCTATTCTTTGCGAAAATAAAATAAAAAAACGGAAGGTTTTCTAAACACTACATATCGAACTTATCGCCTATTGGATGGATGACGGTGCAAGTTTTAATTCTACAAGTACCTGTTCAGTACAAGCAAAATTTATCACTCTATCTCCGTGAATAGGAAATGATCGTCAATCGATATTTGACCACTTTCCAACAAGCTATGGTGCTTAAGTTGTAATTGGATATTGGGATGAATAGTAGCATTAGTTTAAAGGGTTCCCTGATCGCAACAACCGGCGTGTTGCTAATTAAAATTTCGTCCTCTTTCTGAGCAGCTAGAGGGCTGGAATTACTACTTCCTTATAAATGGAAGAGGGGAGCACAATTTATAATTCTTTTTTAAATGCTGCAAGCACAATTCATAGACAATCTATATTTAGACTGTGTTTCCCGAAATAAACAAAATTACACTCATAAAAAAATAGAAAAGAAGTGTATTTTTTTTTGTTTTTCCGTTTCGTTTAGAATTGCGTTTTTCCAGCCAAAGAAAAAAGTTTCTATTTGGGCTCCTGAAAAAAAAAAAGAAAGAAATGCAAGGCACATCACTTTCGTAATTAACTTCTAACGCTACCGAAAATACTTCTCGTGACTTTCAAACCCATGCCGAACGTTTTCAGTTTCTTTGACAAAAATGGCAATCTAAAATAGCGAATGTGTTTCGTGTTTTTCGTTTGCGTTTTTCGTTCAGTTTAGAATTGCGTATTTCCAGCTAAAGAAAAAAGTCTTTTTGTGCCTGAAAAAAAAAAAAAAAGAAAGCAAGGTGCATCACTTTCGTAATTAACTTCCACCACTACTGAGAAAACTTCTCGTGACTTGTTTGCCCTACGTTTTCCGTTTGGTTTCAGAAAATAGCACTTCATTCCTATTTAGTTCTATATGAATTATTTGAACATAATTTTAAAAATTCATATTTTCTGTTATTTACTAATCGATCTTAATTTACTAATCCATTATTTACTAATCAATCTTAATTTACTAATCCATTATTTACTAATCAATCTTAATTTACTAATNGGAGACATCTCGGGATGCGATTGGAGTCTCTGACTGGGATCGGAACGTGCACGGGTGCCCGCATGCGCAGGAGAGAGCTGAAGCTCTTATCAAAAGCGGCGTCCAAATGATGCGGCAGTCCGTATGAGGACTGGATGGAGCTCGCGTTGCAAAATTCGATGATGGAGGAGCAGCGAGGTGTTATCCGATTTACTCGAGCACAGAAAAACCATTAACTCCAATGTGTACTGTGAGACACTCTGACGCCTACGCAGGTCCATCAAGAACAAAAGACCGGGGCTGCTGTCGGAGGATGTGGTTCTGCTCCATGATAACGCACGTCCACAAGTCTCCAGAGTCACACACATGGAACTGNTTTAAAAGTTCATATTTTCCGTTATTTACTAATCAATCTTAATTTACTAATCCATTATTTACTAATCAATTTATCTCTTCTCCAGTTGCTTTACTCTTGGGTGACGTATCTGAGCGTTGTCAGCACATTATCTTTCGTTGTTTTCTTTGCTATTGGACCAGGTAAGTCAATTCTAATTGATTTTTATTTACATTATATTATCTCCCAAAAATCGAATGAAATATACCTGCCTAATATTATAAACATCGCTTACATGAATATGCTGAATNATTTTCGCAAACTTTTGACCGGTAATGTATATCTGCTTAAAATTATAAACAACGCTTTCATGAATATGCTGATTAAAGAAAAAGGTTTAAAAGTTTATTTCCCCTTT
Source organism: Parasteatoda tepidariorum (assembly GCF_043381705.1). NCBI lineage: Eukaryota > Metazoa > Arthropoda > Arachnida > Araneae > Theridiidae > Parasteatoda > Parasteatoda tepidariorum. Next base: position 6,181,492 of record NC_092209.1, read on the forward strand.
TATAATAATGGCTTTATAATTCTCTCTTTAAGAGGTAAATTTTAATTTTTCTGGCAATATTGAAATTAGTACCCATAAAACATTTGAATCTAGCCCTTGACCCAAAGAGGGACTCAGTGTGAAAATATCGAGAAAATACCCGTAACTTAAAAAAAAAACATCAGTATTAGAAAGACCGGGAAACAGTGCATCACCGTTGGCGATTAATATTCCTGTTATTCCAAATATCAATAAGAATGAACCGACGTTTATTAATAGCGGCGTTGCTATGATTATTAATGACCACATGATCTTTGTAAATAAAATATATGTTTCAAGGTAACGCGATTTCTCCATCCTCTTCTTATACTCCATCCCCCTTCTGTTGTCATGGTTTCAACAAATCTTGCTTTTTCCCTCACTCCAATACATTCAACATCTCACTGAAACGCCGTGGGGAAAATAGCCAGATTTGCCGAAACCATGGTAATGGAAGGGGGCGTGTGGAGAATGGTTCTACTATTCTATTTATTAGGAATATATACAACGCCCGCTCTATTTATTAGGAGTATAATATTGTCGGAAATACCGATCAAGTGCCTGAACACCTCTCAACATTCGTTATACCCGTGAATCTATTATTAAATATAATCGGTTATCATTGATATTTAATGCGCCATTTAATAAATTGAATCAGAAATTCACATTTCTCGCACTACCCTGAGTTCCCAACATGTTAATTGCCTACCATTCTCTGCATTGTAGTTCTTTTTTTTAAATCACGGAAGAAGTTTTACTCATATGGTTCTTCAACTGTCACTTGGACTAAGGGCAAGTGATTTAAAACTTAAGGATCACATTTCAAAAGATTAAAAGAAGAACCATTAACACCCGTATTCACCACGCCGAGTTAAATTCAAGAGTAACTCGGGGATCGGAATCTCCACGGTTCAGAGTTACTCTCGGATTAACCCTCGCTTTTTATTCTCCAACCGTTTTCAACAGAGGATTTCACAACTCGAGTTTAACACTTGCAGGAAATATAACGAGGCCTTTGATTGGGCAAGGTAAAACCATGTGACTTTGTATATAATATAAACACGTGCATCGTGCATAAACAAATTAGCGTGAGTATCGCTAATTTAAGTGGAGAGGTTTTAAGAAACGATATCTTTCAAAAAAGTCTATTTCATCTAACTCTTCTTAGGTCATTATTTCTGATAGTTGGGACAGTTGGAGAGGACCCTTCTTTCAACAGTTTCAAGAAATTCAAGATCTTCAAGCTCAAACGCAGCGATAGAATTCTCCATCTTTTTTGTTTACAAGCTCCTCGTCAATAGGTTACCCGGAGAGTCAGAACTGTCGATGAAATCTGCGAGTTTGGCGAAATTTCGGCTGGAGAATAACGTTTCGCACTAAACTCGTGATTTTACTCTTACCCATAGATTACCCGGAGGTAATCCGTGTTGGTGAATACGGACGTAAGGGGCTGTTAAAACCTGTTGCTTCAAAAATAAATTAGTTAATTGCATAATCTTATAGCCTATTTATCAGAGATCAAAATTTGCAGTCGAGTTAAAGAAAAACGGACAAAGTTATGAGATAAAGAATTCCGTTTTTTTATCATACAGGTAGTGACGAGTAAAACTTAAAACGCTGAAAACATTTGTTTACGGCTGAACTAGAATGGTGGGCTTTATCATGCTAGGCGCCGAAAGTAAAGGGTTAACGTCGGCTTTTAAGCGTACAATTATTTTCATTTTTGCTTAGCGGTATTTCCCTTCATTCTTAATCGTACAGTTTTATTTTCGAATTTCATTTTGTGTCCAATGTAGGATGGACTGATTTCAATAATATAAAATCTCGTGAACAAAAAGAGATCGAGGAACGAAACAAGCGGCGTGTTTCTTGCGAAAGCTGTATGAATTTCGTAAAGAAATTTTGGGATTTAGTTACGAAAGTTGACAACAGATGGCGCTGCAAGCCTTCGGTGACCAGAGCTAACAAATCTATTGTTCAAACGTGTTACCTCTTCTACTTGTTTTTACCCTAAATTTTCTCAATTTTTCCTGATATGTGTCATTTCTTTTTCGTTTTTTGTATACGAATTTTTCTGTAATTATTAATCTCAAACTTTTTCTTCCTTTCCTTGCTCTCTTTCGTGAAAGGACATGGCCACATTGAAGGCATGTTATACCATTTCTTTTTTTCTTATTCTAGAATTAGAATAATTATCTTTTTACAGGATATTCTGTAATTAGTTGCCATTTTTAAATAAATAACTTTGACTTTTAACCGCTTCCCTTACCAATTTTTCGGGGGGGGGGGGGGAAAAANGGGGGTAAAACTCAAACAATCAACATATTTTTTTTATTTCATTAATACGTGCATGGAACTAATGCAAAACATAATACACGAGTTTTAAAATTAAATTTTTAACTTTCTTATGTGTCGAAAAACATTTAATTTGCCATCCATTTATTATCCAGAGTTATCTCTGGCAAATTAAAAAAGCTAAATATTAGTCTTTGTAAATTAGTTTTTAAAAGATGGGACAACACAAAATGATACTTTCAAAACTCCAGGGATGCGCCATTTTTTATTATTATTCTTTTTTCGATGTAAATTCAGCAATCATCATATACACAATCCATATTCCATAAGAAATATTTAGCAGAGCTTATGAAGCTAATTCTAGAAGTTAAAGATTTAGATTTTTAATCTTGCCTAAGATATATCCAATTTTAGTGTAAAATTTAAACCAAATTTCTTTATCATTCAAATGTCATAAAAATAAGTGTTAGTCTGTTCTAATATTTGAAAGCTTATATTGATTCGTATGATTTATAGAAGTTGGGAATTTTAAATTTCTGTGGATTATTTCGAAATTTTAAAAGATTAACAAATTAAATCTTTTTATTCGCTTTTACTTAACTTCAGTATTCACCTAGATTTAGTTTCGAAATCTTGTTTCTAAGGTTGTGCATAGGTACTAGATTAATCCACCAGATGGCAGCACCAAATATTTCGGTGGTGCCGTTTTCTTTTAGAATGCGATTGAATTCTTTATCGAATTCAAGTCACTTAATTCTAATCGCATCATCAAAACTAACATCCCAAATCGAACATTTCAGGATATGAACATTGACAAATTGATTCCTCTATTTCGTTGATTAACTACAAAATTAAATAAAACTTAAAGAAAAATTGTGCTATTCATAGAAGTGATAGCATAATTATAAATTCAATCAAATGACTCTCTAAATTGATTTAAACATTACTTTTAAAACTTTTATGTATTTAATATCTAAGACTAACAGTATACTGGAACATAATTAAACTATTACCATAATGTAAATGAAAAAAAAAAGAAAAATTATAATTATTATTTTATAATCTGTTAGAATAGAAATCTACATCAAAAAGAGAATGAGAAATATTAGGGGCCGCAAATTAATATTTAAGACAAAAATACTTTGAACTCGGTCAAATAAGTAGTGAGGAAGGTGGGATGAAATGCATCAAAATTTGTTTAATTGCCTGTTGAAACTTGGAGTAATAATCGCGGCTCAGATGATCATAGCGCTTGAATACTTTCAGCCTCGCCTCTTTGTAAATAATTTATTTTATAACTGTTTTTCCTGTTTTAAATAATAATTTACTTCTAAAATAGGTATACCTTAATTTGTTTTCTACAAGAATACTAATTATTTATAATGGGCTGTTATTAAAGTGTCTATTCCGTAATATAATAATGGAAAAGACTCTGTCAGTTTTACTTTTTTTTTTTTTAAATTCTCAAGAAATATTTAGGGGTTTATTTTGTAATGTTTGATGTATTTAGATCATGATGTAAATTGTCATTTATTTATCAGTTTTAAGGCTTTCAAAGCTTTAAGGGACTTATGGCACACAAATTGGTGTACGGACGATTATTGTCAAGTATTATGTTTTGTCTAATGGTGCAAAATGATATTTGAGAAAAATTCCCTTTTATCTTTAGTACTCTTTTAAAACATACAAAAACAAAAGTTTTGTTAAGAACAAAAGAGTCTATTCAGGGATTAAAATCATCGAAAACTAGATTATACGAAGGTGATTCATTCAAAATTATATTCTTGCAATTCTAGAGCTCTTCTAAAATTTTAGCCAAAACAAAGTGAAAAATTAAAATTAAAATCAATTAAGTCTATTTTTGTGTTATATACTTTTGCTGATTTTTCATTTGCATAAAGTTATAATTTTTTTTCCGAACTGTATATTTGATTGATTGTGTATTTGGGGGGTTTTCAGGTTCGATCCCGTGGATGATCACGGCCGAGCTCTTTTCTCATGGTCCTAGACCGGCAGCTATGAGTGTGGCTGTTTTCGTCAACTGGTTTGCGAATTTCTTAGTTGGTTTAATCTTTCCTCAGATGCAGGTAAGAATATTTACACTTATTTATCTTTTACCATTACTAGTTATGTTATATAGACACTGCTCTGCTGTATACGTCATATAGTTTTAGGGTTTTTGGGAAGGTCATATAACGTTGCATAGTAACAAAGCATCACTTTGAAAGACGAAAAAAACCGTGGATCACAATGATTGTCGGAAAAAAATTACTGAAAATTTAGTAATGAAATCAACTTACCATTCATATTGGAAGATATTAGGTTTTATTTTAGGAATCGGATTCCTGCAAGTGACGTAGTGTGGGTATCTCGATCCTGATTGGTTGTTGAAACATGGCATTTGTTTACGTTAGCAGCTATTCTTTCTATTCTATTTTGAGAAAATCAGGTCAAGTATTAATTCCCTTAAGTAGCACTGCCTATATTTTTTCACAAAGATTTCAATTCTATCACTATATATTTTCACAAAGACTTAACGTAAAATCAGGCACGAACCCATGAAAATCATAAGCAAAATTATTATGCATCGAAGTTATCAGGTACTGATAATCTAAATAAGTAATCTAAATAAGTAAGTAATTTAAATAGTCTTGAATTAAAGTATGTGTCTTAGGCTAATTAATCCAACTCTTTGCAAACGGCTGACATCATTTTTTAGGCCTAGTGCAATGAGCCTTATAAACCCATTGCCAACTGACGTCTGTAGTTCGCAAAGAGTCGTATTTTCCATTGATACAAAATACATTTATTGTAATTCATTGTATAATGAAACCCATTGTTTATTGTGTTTTCAGCGGGTGTTTGAAAACTATTCCTTTTTGCCGTTCACTGTCCTGCTGGCCATTTTCTGGACCTTCACCTACAAGAAGGTACCAGAGACCAAGAACAGGACGTTCGAAGAAATTGCTGCCTTATTCCGGAGGGAGGAGGTGGTCAACGTCAACGGTCTCACCTCATCCGCGGTGATCCATCCACCAAGGAAACCCCCTCCACAGGTCGACCTGGTGGTCGGCGAGGAAAAGAACCTGGAGACCTGTAAGACAAAGTTCTAAAATACCCACAACGCATCTGCATGTTCCTTTTTATACTAAATGGCTTTTCGCATGACAAATATCTGTTTAGCAACCTTTGTTCTCCTTTCAAGATAGGTGTTAAAATGTTTACTGTCTGTTTGATTAAGAAATAAGTTGAACTTGATTCATAGTGTGGAAATTTCGATCATATTTATAATTAAAACTATGCACTGCATGAATAATGACTATTTGAAAATTATCACTATAGAACCTTGATATCGAAATTCTTGCAGATATCGTTTTTTAGCATATCACGTTAATTGGCCCTCGTTAAGCAGTTATATTATATTACTATCAAACCTTTATATCAAAAAGCTAAACTGTCAAGTTTTGGTATTAAATTATTTACCGCTTATTTATTCTTTTAAAAATATTCCATTTTGAATTCGATTTCAGTCAAAATGATAAGACATTTAATTTTAGGATTTTTATTTATTATGTAGCGAATTTTGGAGATAAAATGTTCAGAGCTAAATAAATGTTGTGAAAAGAAAGTGTTCTAAAAAGTATTCTAAAAATGTATTCTAAAATATGACTCTAAAAAGTAGAGTCATGAAACATAAGAATAACTACTATTAAATGTGTATGTATAATAGTTTACTAAAAGTTAAAATACAACAATAAAAATTTTATTTTAAAATAAAGACGAAAATAATTATGTATTAAACAGAAAAGAATTGGTTCACAATAAACTAACTTCGTGATTTTTCCGAAAAACTGCTATTATAAAAAAAAATTGACAAAAATTAAGATTATTGCTCTGAACCAAAATAATAGTTTTGTATTAGTCATTCATACTGTTTAATAAAAGTAAACCTTTTTTTTACAATAACATTTCAGATTACGTTTTTATGTTTCTTTTTTTTTCCTTACGTCAATGTTAAATTTTCCATCATACAAACTTACATACATACATTTTTTAATATTCGACAGTAGTATTGAAGCAATTAGAATATTGTTGAAGTAATTAAGAAATTTTTGAAGTAATACAGTATTGAAGTAGTTAAGAAGTTGTTAAAGTAATATGCATTGAAGTAATTAAGAAATTATGGAAGTAATGCAGGATTGAAATAATTAAAAAGTTGTTTAAGTAAAAATATTGAATTTATTAAGATGTTAAAGTGAAATAATTATTTTTCAAAGGAATTTTTCTTAAAATTTAACAAGCTTTTAGGGGATTTGTCTTTTTGTCGCGAGAGTTACTTTTCGGGTATATCGTGTCTAAAACTGGGTTTAAAACAAAGTCAATCACTTGATTAAAGTTAGCTAAGATCAAAACAACCCTAAAACCGTAGTGTCATGTCAGTAAAACTAAAATTATTACAAAAGCTTGAAGAGTGCTAAATAACTAATAGTTACCTTTGAAGCTAATAAAAAATTAAATATTCTTGAACTAAATTTTTATTTCTGAGTTAGAAGACATTTTTAACAGCTTTGAAGCGATCTGAGGAACTATTTTTGTGTTTAACAAGCTTTAGAGTTAATTGATGTTCGCAGTTCGCGTTTTCATGTAGAAGTTTTAATAAATATTTTTCTTTTATTTATATAATTACTTAATTTTACACATATAATTTTCATCTATTTTTTGGCACAAATTGCCTTAAACATATCTTGATGCACCTTTCATTATTTATAGAGTTAATTTATTGTGAAGGAAATTGATCTAAAATTTTGATTTTACTATCGAAAAAAGCATACATTTCTTTTTTAAAACAAATCTATCGAATGTGTGAAAATCAATTATACAAAGTTTTCTACACGGATATTTTTTATATTGTTTTTAATATTTTGATAGTTATCTGACATTTTGTTATTTAAGTGTGCATTTTGTATGATTTTCATTTTTTATCATTAATTATTTAAGGATGTGAATAAATGTATATTTTTATATTTTATTTTGGTTTTGTTTCCTTTTTAACATTTTTATCATTCCTGTAGTGCCAAAATCATTTTAAGGAGGGTGTTACGTAGCTAATATTATATTTGATGATCATTGACAAAATTCTGATCATGAAAAATATCTTATTCTAAAATCAAAAGCACCTGAAACTTTCGCAACACTATAAGCCTCAAAAAAGAACATTTCTCAAAAATGATTCTTGACAGAATTTCAAACCTCGAAAATAAACCTTGACAAAAATCCAAATCACAAAAAAAAACCTTTATAAACCTTGAAAAAAAACCTCGATGAAAATTCACATCACGAAAAAGAAACCATCTAAGGATTTCAAACCTTAAAAAAATAATAATAAATAAAAATGGTAGATTAAAATCCAAATAACGAGATAGGATTCCTCACCCATTGAGATTTCGAAATTGCATTAAAATCGGTTAATAGTTTTAAAAATTGATTTTGAGAATCCACCGTAGCCTTAAGATTGACTCATGAAAAGAAATTCACGTAACCTATTACTTAAAATTAAATTGTTATTTTAAGTTTATATATTGTGGGAGGACAAAATTTTTTCTTCTGTAAAAAAAATTACCATAAGCTTGAATTAGCTTGCTTATAAATAACGTCCCGCATTGGACTGATCGTTCCCAGCAGATCACCGAAGTCAAGCATCACTGGCTACGGTCAGTGCGCGGGTGGGTGACCACTTGAATCAGCCTGCGTAGGGACCGAGGGTGTGCGGTATGGGTCCTCGTTAAACTGTTCTACCGTAAAGTGCTCGATTTCGCGTGCAGTCGTCGGGCTACCGAATCGGGGGTGCCATCCCTTCTGCAGAGGATCAAAATTGTGATGGCATGTCTTCGGATCATCCTCAGGGGTGTTTCCCAGACCGTCGCCAATAACCCAACGTGCAGCTCTAGTGCGACGTAAATTAACTACAACTGCAACAACTACAACTGCTTATAAATAACCGAATTTATAAATTATGTGTTTAAGATTTTTAGAATGAGAAATGAAAGATAATCAAATGAAAGAACGCATAAGACGAAATTACTCCCCAGTGTTATTCCCTCTTCTTAATCCTACGCTAACCTTTACTGATACCAACATTTATGTAAACAAAGCCTTTCATTAGCATTTTCGTCCAATATTTTCTGAAGTTAACAGCAGATGAACAAGATAAATCATAGGAGGAGGAATAGATTCCCATCAACGCTTAACAATCAATGAACCTGGTGGGAATCGTACTTCCCACGGCCTCTCATAAAGTGTTAAAATACAATTGTCAAAGTACCAGTTTAAAATACGGAAACAAATGCTATGTTTTTTCCCATTCCTGAGCTATGTCTATTTTTTTCAAACATTCGTGTTGAGTTATGTCTATTTTATGAAGCAGAAAGAATGTATCTAAATATATGGCTTAATTTTCATCGGTTGGCCAATAAGAGAAGATAGTCTGGTTTAGATACACTTTAGAGTTTTCTTCAAATGATGTTCTTGTAAAAAAAGCTATTTTTCCGCTATGAATGCCGGATCGTCTCTTCAGTTATATATTCTTTACGAACTAGTAAATTTTTAATCTCAAGTTTGTTTTTATTTTCAACTCAGCACTTTTCCAAATTTTTTTCCTTCCCCTTTTTAGGCTATTTTCTTCTGCTTTTGATAAATCTGCGTGTGATAAATCTCTGCGTTTGCCAAGTCTTTGTGTCGTGAGGCTCGTTGAGCATTCAAACCAATTATTATTACAGTTTCACTCAATAATACACTGAAAAAAGTTTTGAACATTCTTCTTTAACGGCGTTTCAGCTTCTTTGTATCGCCATGTTTCGTACACTTTAAAAACAAATACTCGTACAGTTTTACTGAAAAAAAATTCTGAAACACATTTTGTATGTTCTTCTTTAATGGTTCTTTAAGCTTCTTTGTGAAGCGACGCCTTTTCCACATCCGAATCAATAGTTCTCCTACAAGTTTCACTGAATAATCGGCTAAAACAAGTTTTTGACATTTTCTCCACTTGTTGTTCTTTCACCTTTGTGTCGCGCCTCTTTTTGCACATTCAAAACGAACATTCCTACAATTTCACTGAATAATTTACTGAAATATGTGCTGACTATTCTTCACTAGCGACTCTTTTTAGCTTCTTTGTGTTGCGACTCTCTTTGCACAGTCAAAGCAATTATTCTTGCAATTTCACTAAATACCTTACTGAAACACATTTTTGACTATTCTTCACTTGTGGCTCTTTTCAGCTTCTTTGTGTCGTGACTCTCTTTGCACATTCAAAACAATTTTTACTATAGTTTCACTGAATAATTTTCTAAAACACGTTTTTTTCCCCTGCAGATGGAACATTTCTCATTTGGACAAAGCAAGAAACCAGATACCGGTAGATTCACCCTAACAATCGAACATTTGTACTTTTTATATCAATTTATTTACATGTACGGAAAATTAAACTTTTCTTTTTATTTCTATATCTTCAGAGCAGAAAAATCTGTTACTTTTTCATACTTTTGATGTATCTACTTTTTAGGCAGAAATTTGATTAAAATTTTTTAATGTGTTAATGAGTATTTCATAATTTTATTCGTAATAGTTTGAAAATTTTCATACTTTAACATCAACAGGCATTACAGGCTCAAACGCCTATGCAATAACTGGAAAAACCACCGTTGTAAAAGAGATGCCAAAATATCACTTTTAATTGCAAATTTGTGATCTATCAATGTCAAAATTTCATTGTTTGAAAAAAATAAACAGTCGTGAGAATAAATGTTTCCCAAAATACATAATTATATTTAAAATACGTTCTTTGAAAATATCCTTGTTTAAACAGTAAGAAAGGCTTTACCGGATTTTGCATCTGAATAAAAACTTTCATCTGAAGCATCTGAATAAAACAATTTTAGTTGGTTTGGTATGAGATTTTCTTCTGTGTGTTCACTTGAGTTCATTTCAGATACGAATTTTATATTTGAATAGAAATTTGACTTCATTTGAATTGTTATGAATTATACATGTGAATTCATATTTACTTAAGTTGTTTTTTCATCTGAACGGAAACTTGACTCCATTTAAGTTTATATGAATTATAAACTAATCAAAAATAATAAAAGGTAGCAGAATGTTGTTCGATGCAGTGACATGTCTGATTCTATGTGCATAAAATAAAATGTCTTCAATAACTTTTGATTTAATGATCAGATTTACACATACTAGTGCTCAATCTAAATGGCCCGTATTCCTAACATGAAACATACTAATTAGTAGAGACGATATTTTAAATTGCAAAATCAAACTTAAAAGCGTAATTTTTTTTAATAAACATGCCTTTTTTTTAAACTTCAAAATACAGGACTGAAAGCTACGTAGCTTTTTACTAAATATGTTATAGAGTGGTAGACAATAAAAAACTAAAGCTTCTGAATGTTTGGTAATTTTACCAACATTTAAAATGCCCCCCCAACAGTTTAAAATAATGTTTACATAGCATTTTAAATCATTTACATGTAGTAATGTGGAAAACAACTTTAAATCAAATTTACGAAGCATTTTTTTCCCATTGTTCACCTGGGGAATGACCTTTCGTCATGCAGGCATCAGAGGGGCAGATTTTGTGGCCACGCTTTCAGGGACACCCTATTAGGTGCGCAAACTTTGCTCCCACAGTCAGGACAGATAATACAGAGAATGAAGGAACAGCCATGCCTTGTCCGGGATTCGAACCGAGAACCTTTCTGGTGCAAGGCCAGTTTCCTGATCCCTACACGGTGCGGTCGGCAATTTACGAAACAAAAAATCATACATCAAAACATAAACTTAGTTGCCGCAAGATATAATTTTTTCAAAAAGCGCAGAAAGTAGGCATCCCTGAAAAAATAGGGGGTAGTCACAATCTGGAAAATAGGATCCCAATAGATGAGTTGAGGGCCAGGATAGCCTGGTTGGCAGGGCGCTATACTTACGTTCGTGAGAGCGGGAGTTCAAATCCAACCGTCCGAAGACTCCTCGTGCACTAAATAATGACTAGTGCATGTTAACTCTGGCGGGTGACAAAGTTCTCCATGTTCCCATAACAAATTATACCTCTGGAGGTACAGAAATAGTGATTGATTGTTATCTGGTTCAGGTTAAAATTACGATCTGTGGATGAATGAATGGATGTATAAATGGGTCAGCCCCATAAACGTGTGTGACGTATGGGTGTGGCAGAAGTCGAGTTCTTAGCCATAGATGGTTCCAAATGAAAACAAGAACAATCCCTTGTCTTAATGTCCTACGACAAGAACAACGATAAGTTCGGAGAGTGACCATAGACTTATAGCAAATAATATAGAAAGGAGAAGCTTCTTAAATAGGTAACTAAAGCGGAGAACTGCTCAGCGAGGTACGCTGAATCAGAAAAACAACGGTGAGCAACATACTCAGATTTAGCGAAGCGTCATATGTACCAAAATCCAATGCATGCACATAAGAAATTAAGTGACATCCGTGAACCAGTTGTTTCCTAACTCTACTACAGCAACTCACCAACCGCCATTTTATTCTTTCTTTTTAATTCCAAATATGTTGGCAGATATAAATGTATTCTCGAAGAAATATCTTAATACAGTACTATTTATGAATAGAATATAAATGCAGAAGAAGCCAACCATAAGCAAAAAGAGAAAACTTTTTCATCCTAACCCCAGTAGAGGTTAAGGGGAGAGGAGGTTACAAAGCAGTTTCGAAAACTGAACTGTTGTGCCCTTAAATGTTGCTTTTTCCTTTACAGACAGGAACCATACCTAACATTGGGGGACTTATTTACATTGCGCCTATTGAAGCTAGGCTTACTCCCCTATGAATATTCTTTGCTTATAGGGCGACCACATCACGTAACTCACACTTTTCGTGGAACCACACAATGTTATTTCTACCAAGAAGCTATTCTTTTTTCATAATTTTCTTAATTTTTAATCAGACGATAAAACAAAAAGCTACGTTTTTATCTTTACTTTCTAAAGTCAGCACAAATTTCAAGATCCAAATATAATGATTGTTTATAACTGATGAATTATGTAAGCATTGGACGGTGTTTTCTACACGAGGATTCGCTGCTGGCTTTTGACTGTCGATACTTCCGGGTTACTGTTTCCGGTGTATTTTGAAGTTATTTGGTTCACAGTATGGTCATTGTTCTTTGAAACTGTCTAGAGTAGCTTTCTTGTATACGTGTGTTTGCTACCTTATTTGTTATTTGAGTTGTAAAATAAAGAATCGTTATAAGAATCGTCATTTCAAGACGTAAGAATCGCCATTTAAGAAAAAGAATTGTTATAAAATACTTCTTACTTTGCTAACAACATACCAATTTTGACATTTAAACGAAATTTATTTCGAGGCCAAATCAGGACTGCCAAAAAAGCGAGTTTTTTCTAAATCTAGCAACCATGTCACCTCTTTTAACACAATACATCTATAAGTAACTAAAACAAATTTTTGCTTCAAACTCACCAGAATTGCTTAATACCATTAATATCTTATGAAATATAGCAGATTTGAGCTCAGAAAGCATATAAATTATTTCTTTAATTAAAAACAAAACTATGTTTGAAAACATCTTCTGTGATAAACAGTTGTATACTCTCTAACCGGAAGTAGAGCAGGTCAACTGCTCTAGATTGCTGTTGTTTACATTTATATTGAAAATACCATCCATTAAATGGGCTCTGATCTGTTACCGTTTATTTTACTTCAGTTTTTGAAGTTAGCAGTGGCAATAGGAGTTTATTTAAATAACATTGAACTTAAAATTATTCAACATATTTTGTATGTGTTGTATCAGATTGAAATAACTAATTCCATTAGCTGCAAATATAAGCAAGATAAGTAAACTTTTGCAAAGAAATTTTTGCCCAATTAAGAAATACAAATATGCAAAGCAATATAAATACATTTATTTACTGAAATTATAAATAATTTATAATTTAAATTTGTTTAGACTCGTAATTTATGAACAATTTAGAAAAATCATTATCTGAATTTATATTATTAAATGATTCAACATATTTTGTGTGTACATATTTGTAAGCAACGAATTCTTGAATTATGATATGCAAAACAATTTCTCAATGAGAAAACTGCGACAGAATTAAAGGATACGAATTAAAATAGAAATATTTGTTATTTACCCGAATGCATATACATCAAATATGTATTTCATTTTTAAGTTGTGAATTGTTCATTAGAAATTGTTAAGTTTTGCTCAAACTTTTGCCCAACGTGTTAAATACTAGTGATACGAATGAAAGCAAAATAATCGATGTCGGAAATATTTATTCCATTTTTGGTTTTTGTTTAAAAATAATAATTTCGTCATTAAAGTAGTCAACGTTTGTCTTAAATTTTGCCGCTTTGAGAAAAAATTCCAGGTACCATCTCAAAAAGCATTTTATGACATTACGAAAAAATATGTTTTTGTATTTACTATTATTGCCAAATATAGGGATAAGTAGCCAACATTGCTTACCGTTCCTCCTTTTCTGTCACGTGCTGAGGGGAATAATCAGACAGGTGTTGGTTTCAAAGTGAGCATGATTTTACCATTGTAGTCTATTAGTCTTCGGCTATTGGTTATTATTAGTCTTTGGCTAAATGTTAATTTTACTTTTTGAGTATCTCGTTATATCTCAAGGACTTTTTTAAGCGAATCAAAAAATTATTTTATACACATAGAAATTCGCATATCCAAGGATAATTCCTTGCAAAAGTTAATTTTTAATAATCATTTATTAATTTTATTTCATAATTTAATAAAAGTGTAAACAATTTTGAATTGCGAGAAATGTAAATTTTTACATCATTTTTAAGTACGTACTTTTAAATCACGAAATACAATATTTGAATGTAATTGGTAAAATAGTTAGCGATAAATATAATTTTCAAATGTAAAATTTTTCAAAAATTTAACAACCTAGAAATTATTTGATCAATTTTGTTCAAATTTTGCATATTACCATTCAAAATTGCATGTAAAAATTTGCCTATCTTACAATTCCAGAATCTTTTGACAATTAAGAAATAAAATAATCATTACAATTAATTATTTGAAATCATTTTTTACGTGGAATTATCTTTGGGTAAGCGAATTTTATCACTGTAAACAGAAATTTTACGTTTCACTCAAAAAGTTCTCAGAATAAAATTAGATAAGCATTACATATTATTAATATTGTGAGATCTTAATTTACCACTTCCTCTGTGCCTAAAATATTGGAAACTCATTTTCCAAATTACGGCTACTTTCCATCTTTTGATGGTCAGAAATCTAAATCCGTTGGAAAAAAATATGCTTTATCAGCGAAAATGCGTTTCGCTTTTGTTTCCGTAATTTAAAGTACCCTATAAAACGCGCTGATTAATTAAAATATTTAATATTACTACCTCGAACCTTTGAGGTGAGTTCTAGGGCGTGAAAATCCGTTCATTAGATCAAAAGTTATTCAGCGTTATTTATTTGGCACTCAGTACATTAAAAGAATGTTCACTGTAGTAAATATTTCCTCAAAAATTCGTACATGAGAGCAAATTTTTTACAAATGCTAAGGGAATCCACCTCTAATAGTAAATATACTATAGTATATTTATAGCAGAGCTTCCAACAGCTATGCTTTTTTCAAACTGTTTTATGGAGAAGTAGACTTTAAAAACTAAAAGTTTTTGAATTTTTCGTAATTTCACCAAAATTTTAAAAGCTTCACCACTACAGAGCTAAATTGAGTTTGGGATAATGAAGAGGATCTGTGCTCTGAGAAAGAGAGTTGAGTTGAGTTGTTGATGGTGAATAACTGAGGATACAAGATGATCGTGGAGAAGAAACATTAAACTAATTCCATGCAAAATTTGCAGTTTTCCGAAAATTTAAAGTACAAAATTTTGTGTTTCCAGCACTTTTGGAGAGGTTGAGTTGATAATGATGAAGAAATGGAGATAGAAGGTAATTGTGAAAAAGGAGCAATAAACAAATTCAATGCAAAGTTCGCAATATTTCAATTTCAAGTATCTGACTTTTTTTCAATTCACTTTCTCAGGAACAATCGGATCGATTTTGCCCAAATTTTTTATTTTGCTACATAAAATTATATTCTCTAAAATGATTCAAAAAATTGCATGCCTCAAGCATCAAAATTTTTTTTTACCATTCTCAAATAAAATAATAAATATTTGATGAAAGTTATTTTTTGCGTGGAATTATTTTTGGATAAACGAATATAATTTCGTGTGAAAAATTTTCAATTCTCTTAAAAAGTTTTCGAGGTATAGTGAAATACGCGAAAAGTAAATTAACATTAAGGGAACAAAGATTGTTAACTGAATTGGAGGCGAGAGACGTTTGTTGGAGAAATTAACAGTTGCCGTTTTTGAGAATGAAGCAGCCATTTTCCAGTCAATGCACCAAGTATGGATGGTGGAGCGAATTAGAGATTTGAAATGATCCTGTCAAAAGATTTTTCAGCGTAATAAATGTAGACATCATCCAACATAAGAATTTGAACTCCAAGGGAGAGGTTCTTGTGAATGTCTTAAAGATAAAACATGAAAAAGAAGAAAGGAGAGAGGACACTGCTTTGCCGGCTTCTCTTTTTTTGCTGGAAATCTTAAGACTGTGTTTGGTGCCAAGAGATTTAGAAAATTCGATTACATGGAAAATTGTATAAAATGTGGCTTTCAGGAGAACTCCTCCAGACATCAGTCTCGCGTCGTGACTGGTACCATGGTTACGAGAAAAAGTCACTTCGAATAGGGGTGTTATTTGAATAACTTGATCTTGGCATAATCAGCGTGAGTAAACTAATCGTAACCTTCATTTCTCCTTTGCACTCCCGTTAGAAATGTGCTCTTGTTTGTTGCCATAATGGCATGAAGTCCTAGACTTTAAGTCTAGAGGAGTTCTCAAAGTTGCATAATAAGAAGATGGCGGTTTTTCCAGACATGTGGGTCGAAAACAGTCTGGTAAGGAGACCATCAATTTATACATTAGCGTCTGCGGAAACGAGATCAAGTGCAATGCAGACTAAGAATTTTCACCGTTTCCGTGCTTCCAGTATGGATTGAGTGAGTTGTATTGCACTCTCAGAAACGGGGGAGTGAGTGTGGGAGGGATGGAAACAGTTTCATTGAAGACTGTTGAAAATTAAGGAGCCTTAAGAGCAGCATACGTTTGCAGACTTTCTCTAAAGTAGAGGTAAGAGCAATCGGGAGATTTTTGGGAGGGATTTTCCTGGTTTGAAGATGGGAACTATTTTTGCTTGAGTTAGAGGGAGGGAGCTGTACTTTGAATGTTCTTAAGGAGCTCATTCGGGTTAAGACAGGGAATGACTTTAATGAGGCTAGCAGGAATGCGGTCTGTTCCGGAAGCCGTGTTCTTTGTTCCATGTTGAGTTGCTTCCAGTTCGGTGGGCAAGAAAGAAATATCCAGTTCAATATTGTATGGACCCCTGAGCTAGAAAGGGATTGGGGAAGGAGTACGAAGAAGGTCTTCACCGAAAAGGTTGCCGTGGTCAGGTAGTAGGAGAGAGTAATTGGCAACGACCACTACTCAAGTTACGTATTGCGTAAATTTAGATCCTTTAAAAGTCAGCTTTCTTGATTAAACTATCATTCCCATTTCTGTTATTTTCATCGATACACTATTTTTTTAAAAAAAATTTAAATACACATATTTTTATTTTGAAAAGTGATTTTGAAAATGTTTCATTTGAAGTACAATTTTTTATTTAAAAAGTGGTTTTATAATACTTTAATAAAAATGCTTTTTTGCCCAATCATTAGATCAAAAGCTATTCAGAGTAATTCTTTCCGTTTTTGAGCACAGTGCAAACAAAAAGATGTGAATTGCGAATTTTTTAATAACTAAAATGAAATATTATTTTTTGCATTGAAATTTACGATATCCAGGATCTCATTTTTTAGATTTTTTCCCAACTTCTAAAATGATTTCATATGCATAGTTATATGCTTAGAATTGCTAGTGAACAGTTTAGCCTTTACCCAAATTATAGGACTAGGATGACCAACTCGCGGTCAGAATGCCAAAATATGGCACGGTCAGGTTTCAACAGTGGCACACGAAAATTGACTTCCAGGACTTGACTTCCACCTATCAAAAACTGGTGGAAAGTCTTCCCAGACATATGTGTGTGCAGGCTGTCATCGATGCAAAAGGGGAACCAACATCATATTAATTTGTGCCTCTGAACACTCTAAGTCCATACCACTGGGTGTCCGATTACTTTTAACCAGATAGTGTATCATCTTCACTCAATTAAGTGCATCATTGGAGAAGAATATACCACCCAAGAATTCCAATGTATGATTTCAAAGTAATCCAAACGCTGAAAGTATTTCTTTGGTAGTGCGAAATTTTTAACAGTCTTTTTAGTTGGAAAAGTTTGTTCTGCTTTTAAGATCCTCCTTATATCTTTGACGCAGAATTTTAATGAAACAAATTTTTCATACTTTTTTCGTACTTATGTGCAGCTATTTAGGTCTTAGAGAAATTTCTTTCATTTACAAACTCAATTATTGATAAATTTTTGAATACAAACGAAACAAATGTTTTCAAACTAAATTTTTTAGACTTTATATTCTAGTACAAATATAATTTCGATATCCTAACGGATTTTTTAGTAACTATTAGACGGTTTTTTTATAATTAAAAATATCAAAATATATTTTTGCTTGTAATTAGAGCGAGCGTCAGAAAAATATGCAAAAGGAACATTGGCATCCCATCTATGCGAAAGGGTTAAATGCAACCTAAGGAATAGGTTAATAACAGTTAGCAATCTGGAATGAGAACAAAGAAGCTGGATCGTGATTTGCCAAGTTTTCTGGACGATGCCGTAAAGTGATAATTAATTAAAATGTGTTGCATATATTGCTGGTTGACGGGAACTTGCTGAGTACAAACCGAGTTTCGTACTACCGAAAGTAAACTTTCAAGTTTCGGATCACAATGAAATCGTTCATTAGAATTCTTGCGTGGTATATTCTCTCCCGATGCTGCAAGACTTAAATGAAGATGATATTAAATCACTCAAATCAATTCTGGATTCCATGTGAATCATAGATATACCAAAGTTTCCTTACCACTTCCAGGTTATTGAAAGTGTGTCAAATTTGTGATACGAATAAAATAAGTGAACATAAAGCTAGAGAGGGATATATCCTACTAATATTAACAGGGATGCCAACTGTTCCGCTTGTTGTAAAAATTTTAATAAATTGTTAACGAATTAAATATTAAAACTTAGGCCCACTCTTTCAGAAGAGTCTCACCACAAGATGACTGCGATAAAGTTGCACTTCATTGGATGCTGTGAAATTTTGATAAGTAGGGCTGGAATAATTTCTTAAAAGGAAAAAATACTTAACTAGAACTAACTTAAATTTTGTTACCACTTGAAAATATTTTTTTACAAAGCAAAGCAAGGTGTCATCTCTGCATTAAGATCTAGATCAGATCTCATTTCTCCAGAAAAATTATACTTTAAGAGAGAAATAGATACAAAAAAGGAACATTAACAACGCCATAAACCAAGAAATTGAACTCCTTTGGAAATCTTTGGTTATTGCTATAAATATAACATAATACCCATTCAAAAAAATTGGGTGGTTATTTAAGTAGAGTATAGATGGAACTCAATGTGCCCTTATTTTCACATAGTATATTCTGTGTTGTTCTGATCTTACATGACGAACAAAGTGACATTTAGGGAAAATGTGAAACTAGTGATTTTTTACAAAATTTTGTGCGAACATTTATCAGAATTTCCTTTTTTTATATTTTATTATTCAAACTATCAAGGTAGAATAAAAACGTATATAAGCATGTTTGTTTCAGAAGATTTAGCCAACCTAAAATGTTTTTTTAAATGATTTTTCCAAGCTTTCCTTAATTTTAAGTATGATGCGCACAAACGGAAGATATTAACAGATTTAACTTTTTATACCTTTTTTTCATTACAATAGGCAGTTTCCCACACTAAAGCTTTTCGAAATTCGTTTTTTGACCCTTCTTTCCTATGTTAGTATTCTACGGACAATATGAAATATATAAAAAATATGTTGAATTAACGTGAAAAAGCCGAGAGAAAAACGAAGAAATTTAAGAAAATTAATAAGTTCTATTTACTGCGAATAAGCTGCAAGTCACAACTCATAAAAATAGCTCATAAAATAAGCTCATAAAAATAGGTTAAAGATATAGAAAAAACATATAAAATAATTATGATGATTAATGAGAAAAAAAACTTGAAGTATAATATTTTTAAAAATATTTTTAAAAAAATTATTTATAAGCCGGAGAACAAAATAATGAAAAGATATAATGTCGCCATTAGCTCACACAGGGTCGGGATAGCCTGGTCGGTAGAGCGCTGGGCTCATGTCCGACAGTTCGTGCGTTTAAACTCCGCCGGCCGAAGACTCCCCGTGTAGTAAAATGGTGACTGATGCACACTAAATCTGTTGAATCGCAAAGTCCTTCATGTTCCCATAACAAATCAATACCTCTGGGGGTACTGAGTTGGAGATGGATCGCTCCCTGATTCAGGTCAAAATTACGGTCTGTGTATGAATGAATTGATGTATGAATGCGTCCGCCCTAGAAACGTGTGTGACGTATGGGTGTGGCAGAAGTCGAATTCTTGGTCATAGATGGCGCCACTGGGAAACAAGAACAATCGCACCCCTCTGCCTTAATAAGCCTACGTCAACAACAACATCAGCTCACACGATTATATCCGCGAAAAGGAGTGCTTTCTAACATTGTATTAATATATCGCAAAGCAAAATATATCTATACAATAATGTGAGGAGTACTGAAAACAATTTAAGTGAAAATCGAACACATTAAGTAAAATATATACGAAATAGAACAGAAAACAAAGTGTAAGAAAAATGCAGAACAAAACACGAAACGTAATCTATAAAGCAAGTAGTGAATTCAAATGAATTTACACGAACACGAAAATATTTTAAATGATCTTTCCAGAATCATTTAGAATATTTTATTAATAAATCTGTCTGATTGCAAAATATGAAAACAAATGCGCAAATAGAGGTTAGAAGAGTAAAAAATCGATCTTTTATGGCGCATTCTTACTGCCGTACCGAAGAGCGTTTGGTTTGTCAGCTACCTCGGATTGGCCCGAAAATGGATATTGATTCATATTCAGCTATAATTTAGTAAAAGCAAGTATAACATATTTAAAATGTCAATCCAAATTTAGTTTTGCGGTAAGAAACACCATTTGGTAAATCAATACTGACTTTCGTGTACTGTGTTGTAAACTGACTTTCGTGGTATTTCTTATCAGGGGTAAGCTCTGCCGCTAGAATATATGTGTGGTAGCGATCGTCATTCCAAATTTTTTATGGTTGTTCCGGCATCATCATTGACTTTTGACCGTTACAGATACAACTTAATTTGGATGTAATATAATATAATTATCTCAGAGAAATGAATAAAAACGTTTAAGAAAAATTGATTTATTAAGTATTGAAAATGGGCCGACCGGCCTGTGTAGGGGTTAGGGAACTGCCCTAGCATCAGAAAGGTTCTGGATTCGAATCTCGAGAAAGGCATGGATGTTCTTTCCTTTTCTGTACTAACTGTCCTCACCGTGAGAGCAACGTTGGCCCACCTACTATGTTGCCCCTGAAAGAGAGGCCAACAAATCTGCATTTTAAATGCCTGAATTGAAGGATGTTAACACAGGTGGGCATTGGGAAAAAAAAGGTATTGAAAATGGCCATATTCAAGGTTCGAAAAGGTCACCCCCAGTCACCAAAAATTGGAAGATGAAAGTAAATAAATTGTTCCCAACTGACAGTTAAGAGCATGGGAAGAGACCCATGGTTGGCGATTATTAAAAGATAACGTAGCCAAAAAGAAAGCCAACCCCCATAATCAATATTAGATTTGAAAGTACTTTGGAGATCACGCATCACCAAAAAGACTGTGAGAATTAGTATAACCATGTAACTGAAACATATTTGTTGTGATAAATAAGGATAATAAAGAGTAATAAATAAATTTTTGTTTTCGATTAGTCGTGACAGTGAATCAATGAGTTTTATATTAGTATTGAAATAAAAAGATAGCCGCTGTATAAAAGATCAATAAGAAAAGAATAAAATATTTTATATTCTCTGTTTATAAATTGTAATAAAAATTAAATAAGTGATTTAATTTAGTTAAAAGTCGATTAAGAATGATTAAAAAAATAAGTTCAAGAAATGAAAGAAATTTTAAAAGCTAAGAAATATGTAATGCCTATTGCGGCATCATAACATGATTGCCTTATTTTCTCTTAACAAAATGTGTTGCTTTATATTTATAGGTTTTATGCAACATCTGCCGCATTGCCAATACAGCCAGTACCAACAGAGAAAAAAGCTGCTGGAGGTGACCACCAATCATATGGAGGATAGGCTATGACAACGGCCTCAAGGGAACTGGCCACCAGTTCCGACTGCTTCACTTTGATCGAGACCAGGTGAGGAGGTTCACTATTATAAAACAGGATATGAATATATATATATATATATATATATTTATANGAGCTATACAGGGCTCATATATATATATATATATTATGATGAATATACAGTAAAAGCACGGTGTTTTACGAGAACTCCACTCTTAAGACAAATTTCACTCGTGTAGTGAATGGTGAATGATGCACGTTAAATCTGTCGGGACACAATGTCTTCCATGTTCCCATAACAAATCAATACCTCTGGGGGTACTGAATTGGAGTTTGACTGTTAACGGGTTCAGGTCTTAATTACGATCTGTGGATGAATGAATGGATGTATGAATGAGTCCACCCTATAAACGGGTGTGATATAAGGGTGTGGCTAAAGTCGATTTCTTGGTCATAGATGGCGCCACTGGAAAACAAGAACAATCGCACCCCCTCAGCCTTAATGGCAGACGACAACAACAGAATCAATACACTTNATATTAATATCGAAGATGCAATAATTTCATGTTTGTAATGAGTAAGAAATTACAAAGGTTCCGCTATTACGAAAAAAAAATTTGAAGCAAATTCATTTTTCTGCTTTTAATTGAGCAATATTATACGAAAAAAGGTTTGGATGATAGACATTTTAGTTGATTTTTGGTATCAATAAATATTATGAAAAACGAAATCGTTTCTTTCTTGCAATTTTAATTTTTCAATTTCTTGCCATTTTTGTTAAGCAGTCAATGTATAGACAATCACCGACTATGTTATCTTCTTTCTAACAAAAGAAAAATTCTTCAGCAACTTTCTGAAATCCTACGACGCACTTTATAACATTTGAATCACAACCCCTTATTTCCAATTCTTGTCGATTTCCTATTTAAATCATTATCGACTCGTGTTAATGATGTCAATAGTTTTTGCACTTCGTTTCATTTTCTTCCTTGAAGAAGGGAGTTACGGTTTGAAAACTTGTTGTTTAAACATCTCTGTCTTTCATAGCTACGTAATTCAGTCTAAAATATCATGTTAAAAACATTCTATTCTACTATTTTTAATCAAAATAGTTGTTAAGAATAAAAGAGATAAGCATGTATGACTACATTATTTGTTAGTCTTTGTTGTTCCTAATTTAACATTAAATATGCATACTTGATTATAACGGCAAGCTCGCTGTAATGTTAATTTAACCTGCGATTTTAAAACGTTGTCGAGACGGACTCTTATTCTAATTATAATATTAGTGTTGGTGATAAATTGTTTTTGAAAGATTGCGTAAATTTCGCTACGAAAGTTCAGTAAGAAAGATCCCGTTTAGAAAATCGAAAAGTGGAAATAAATTGTGAACGATTTCTTGTTAGAGTTTTAATTCAACCAATAAATTGTTCTCTTAAAAAGTACTTAGAAAGTGCAACGTATGCAGTAGAGGTTTCTAACGCAATAAATAAATAAATGAAATTTTAAAAAAAGTTTTAAAAAAACATAATGCAATTTCTGTTCTAAAATCTAATTTTAAATCTAATTAATTTTTAATTAATTTTAAATTTAATCTCTCAATCTTTAATAACAAAGGATTTCTAGAGAAAGCCATTTATCAATATTTAATCAATATATATATATATATA